>NW_027151012.1:0-207913 GCF_018691715.1 Phytophthora cinnamomi
CCTGGAGGACCTGGATGGAGGGCAGACCATTAGCACCTGCGAGAAGGTGTGGAGCTGCTGAGTCCCGCAAGGACAAGCTCACGACGGTGGGTAGTCTGCTCGAGACCCGCTTCCTCCTTTGGTTCGTGGCTGACGAGTGTATCTTGGTCGTGACAGCCGGATTTCATCGCGGAGAAGGGCCGTACCACCAAGGCATCGCTGTGTCTGCTGCGGATGTGCAACGCGCTGCTGCGTCGACTGTCGAAGACCCACAACAGTGTCTTCTGCGGCAAGATCCTGGTCTTCTTGTCGTTCACGTTCGCCCTGTCCGAGCGCTCGGCAGTTAATCTGACGGGCAAGGCAAACGTGACCAACGTCACTGTGTTTGAAGATGAAGATGCGTTCGACTTGGCCGAAGCTACTGACGCCGCCAAGGCTTCGGAGATTTTACCTGGCCTTGACGTGAGTACATGCTTCGCGTAATGCGTAACGGTGTGCCCAGCCTGATACTTTACGCTGCCGTCTTTTTAATGTGCAGATTGACAATGATCCTAGTGCGGATGTCGGCCCGATCGACTACAACCTCTATCGCACGTTCTGGGATCTGCAGAGTTTCTTCCGTGAGCATCAAATGGCCAAGGAAAACTGGGAGAAGTTTGTGTGATGGTTGAAATTGTTGTACTGACGATGTGAACCCTTCAATTAACTTATTGGTTGTGCTCAATGCAGTTCACGGAATTGAATGTAGTACTCGCCGCTTTTGAGGGCAATGCGTTCTCTCCGGATGACCTCTGGAAGAGTACTAACAAAGCGTTTGTTCTTGTATTGCAGTTGTACCTGATATTTTCATGGAGTGCATGCTGACTCAATTCCTCATCCTGTTCAACGACCTGGCGAGAGCTAAACCTCCAGCAGGAAGCACAACCCCGAAAGCCAAGTTTGCTGACCTGACTGAGCGTGTAGTTGCACTGCTAAAGCAAACGCCGTCGGATGGCGAAGGGTTCAACGATATGGTTTCCTACGTTCTCGAGCGCGAGCGCAATTGGGTCAAGTGGAAGCAGGAGAAGTGTCCTGGATACGAGAAGTATCCGCCTGTGGCAGACAAGGAGGCATCGTCTGCTCCTAAACAGATGGTGAAGCGGGCTCGTCGGCAGCTTACCTCTCCTCTGCTGGAGCAGATTCTGTCAGAGAGCTCGAAGCCATCGCAAATCTTGGAAAAGATCAAGGGCAAAGAAAGAGGTAGGCCTGAGTTCTTTACTACTTATGTGTCGGCAAACCACGTAACTGACATGTTTTGCGTTATGTTTCACTAGCCTCCGAGGTTCCTTTGACAGCATACACGGAGCGCTTCAAGGAAGCATGGGACCCCGAGAATGGTATCGAAGAAGAGTACTGGCCAGACAAGGATGAAATGGTTTGCTGGAGGACTATGCGTGCGGCAATGAAGGCGAGCGTTGATCACTTGGACTTGGCGGTTAACGGTACGGGGGCGCTGGTCAAGGGTGTCCTTGGCGTTGTGGCCGACGATGCGAGTCAAGAGACGACGGACACTGCAGCGTCAACACTTCGGCAGTCCTCTTCTTCATCTCCTAAATCTGGAGATGCTGAACACATTATCAAGAAAGAACAAAAGGACGACAACGAGATCGACCATGAAGCAACCAAGAAGGACCACGCATCTGGCACCAAACGGGAAAGAAGCGACTCGCTCAAACGTGCTCAAAATGGAAGCGAACCACTCGTCAAGCGTGAGCGCATGGGTCGTAGTAGAGTCCATGATAACGACGTCGAGGTACGATGATTTATATTGTAGCAAGAAGTGTGTGGAATACTGACGTGGGTGTTGTGCTTCCAGGATGGCGAGGCATAACGGCTTTAGAATCGCGAGGTTGGCGGCACACCGATATTGGCGCTGCAGGATTCGATCTGTTTATTTTCCGAATATTCTTCGACCCTCAATTACTTTGAAAAAGTTTGCAAGACTGTGAACAGGCCCGAGGTATATGAATTTCTCGATTAGAAATCCCGAGAACGTACGGGAATAAAATTTGGCGGACCCCCAGATTTTTGATTACCGGTAGCTTCCAGACTGATGGACGGCCCTTTTCTGGTATATTTCTTACCAAATTTGGGATTTGTTCCGACCAAAACGCTACGGGAATCACTCCAGCACTCATAATATGAGTGCTGGAGTGCCCTAAATCCGAGCGACAAAATATCTGCAAACCACAATAAGACAAACTACTTAAGTAGATGATAATATCATCTACTTAATATGATATTCTACTTAAGATGATATTATCATCTACTTAAGAAGTTTGTCTTATTGTGGTTTGCAGATATTTTGTCGCTCGGATTTAGGGCTTAGATCGATCTCTGAGATAAAATAATTCGAAGACATAAAAATGCGAGACGGTAGTAAATCGACCTCCAGGCGTAGGTAAGTCGCACCACCTCTTCCTACTTAACATAACGAGCGCATCGTTGGTTCTCAGGACACCGAAGTAACGTTGCCGGCAACTGCTACTCCGGTACGGCTCTATTGGACGTGTTTAACGGCTCGTCAGCTTCGTCTGTGAGTGCACGAGCGGCTCCTGCATCACTGGGCTTTCCGCTTCTCTGTGGCGCAAGCAGCTCCCCGCCACGTAAGACCACATGTTGATACTACGCTACCATTTTACTTAGGAAAAGCGTTTCGTATGAACTGCTGTAGATCCTCTAAATAAATGTAGGGTGGGCTTTCACGTACTTTCGAACACGGGTAACCACGGCACTCGGCCAACGCGACGAGCGGTTAGTTCGATCTCCTTCATCAACCACACCATCGGTCAAAACAACTTGTACCAACGTTGCAATGTTCGCACGTTAGGCCAAAATATATCGCTAACATACGGTATACAGATTCCATACACATGCATAAGCAAAACAGCTCGTCAACAGTAGTCGAGAGAGTGTATGCTGCACTTGTGCACGATGAAGGTTTTCGGAAACTGCGGTGCTTCGACAGATCGGCAGCGCGATCTGCCGACCACTCGTCAAGTGTCCAGATGTAAGTGTCCAATTGCATATTTTATTTATATAAAGCACGGCATTATAATCTGTACACAGCCATCGCGATTTAAATAAATCGGCCCGAATTGCGTTTTTGGATCGGCAATTCGACCACAGATAGCGTAAATCGATATCGACATCGAGGCTGGTGAAAATAACTTGGTCGAGTTAATGGCCATCTGTTTTTATCGGGCGCCAGATACATGTATTATAACTCGGGCAAATCACTAGGTGAAAACGACAAACGCATTGCGAAGCATAATAACAACAGGTCTGTAAATCAGCCACAAGTTTTTTTTGCACACTTCTAGCTTTGAAGCGACTTTTTATTGTCCTTTCACCCTTTTTGCCGGGTAAGCGAGTGGGCGTCGTTGGAGTCTGGTCCGAACTGTGCTCAACGGCGATCTCTCAAAATCACGATGGCTGCTTTCGCAGTGTACAAGTTCACAACACTCCGTGCATGCCGTAGGAACAGGTCTTCATAGCTCCGAGCTACGGTTGAGGAAGAAGAACCCCATACCAATCGAACTCAACAATAACCGGGGCTCAGTCTGACTTGTCTATCTACTTATGGAAGTAGTAATTCCGGACCACAAATGACCGCCCGTTTTTTTTCAACGAATATATTACCACCTACAGGTAATATAACCGTCGAATACCAAAAGTAGTCAAAAAATGGGCAAGACCTCTCGATACCTTCTGATGCAAAGGAGCATTCTCTTATTTTTCAGACGCTACAATACTTCTAAATATTGTTTCAGCTAATGCACAAATGACTGCCAGTTTTTCAAATATAAAGAACGATCCATCCTGATAGATAAAATATAAAGATATAAGTAATCATATCATACGATCCAACGATCCAAGCAACCATAACCATGTGCAACCTCATTATGAAAAATGGACGTCAATGTTCTAAAGCGAAAACAAAAGATCGTTGCTCACGGCATACCATTGACAAGTATCCAGAAGCAGTGATGGATATCGATAAAGCTGAGGAGATGATGCAAGCCATATTTGATACGGAGCCTGAAGTTGAGATGCTATGTCCCTGTGGTAAAGAAATTAAGCGTTGGAACTATTCTCATCACTGCTTATTTCCCAAGCACCAAGCTTGGTCTAAGCTGATGCCTGAACCTAAAACTATTAGATCATGGATTGGAACTGGTAAAGATCTGGGTGGTTTCGACAAAGACCTTATTAGAACAAATGGTTTCAAAAGAAAATATTTTTATGAAAACTAAGAAAATATATTTTTTCATCGAACCTGATATAAAGTATTCAATAATATATAGATACAATGACTTATACTCCGGAATTCTACCAGGCTAATAAGGATCGCCTCAAAGAGAATATGAGGTGCTCATATCAAAAGAATAAGGAAGCTCGCGTCGCCAAGCAGAAGGAATATGATACTGCTAACAAAGACAAAATCAATGCTCGACGTCGTGAGAGGCGTTGAGCACTCAAAGAAGCGCAAACAGCAATCGAAACCAAGGAATCGAATTAATTAGTTTCATTTTTTTGTCATCAATCAGATATAAAGGTCTATCTTAAGCGAAGATCAAACTAATATAAAGACATTTTTACGCGACGAAATATAGCCACCCATA
Source organism: Phytophthora cinnamomi (assembly GCF_018691715.1). Lineage (NCBI taxonomy): Eukaryota > Oomycota > Peronosporomycetes > Peronosporales > Peronosporaceae > Phytophthora > Phytophthora cinnamomi. The sequence continues at coordinate 4,644 of NW_027151012.1, forward strand.
TATAGCTATGTTTGGATACGAACTCAAAGGACTACGCCGACTCAATATTAAGCCCATCAAATGGGGAACCTCTTACCGTTTGAAGGTGCGTGGACGCACTGGTAGAATGGTTTTCATTGGAAAACCAAGCCTACCCAAGAATATGAAGCTCATTGCCAAGCAATACAATGTCTCGATCGATGAGCTCACGAAACAACTTTCACCCGACTACAAACTCGACACGCAATACATTTTCAAGAAGGAGAAATATGGTGAGAGACACTTCAATGAATACATCCCAACGATTGAATTCTATGATAAACTCGAAAACGTGCTTCTAAATCAGCCTAAGGCCTATAAGATCAACATCGCACTGGGTTATACGCTTTATGACCCAGTCAATGATGAAGAATTTTACTTCTATCCAAACATTGCTAACACGGCGGTGTATGACAGGCCATTCACCGTCAATAGCCGTGCTGATGCTCGAAAAATTGTTTCGGATATTAGAACCCGTGAGCTAGCCGACGGACTTAAATATCCGAAGTCAGGTGTCAAGCTCAAAGCTATCTCGGGCTTTCTGATTCAAATCGATTACCGCGATCATGCTCTTGGAGACAGCGATGCTCTCGTACCTGAATTCATTAAGAAACATAAATATATCGTTAATTTCACGAAGACTAACAACAAGTGCGTATTCCATTGCCTTGCATATCATTTCTCGGATAAGAAGGACTCAAGAAAAATTCAGACCCAGGTCAAAGCTGCCTACAAGAAATACTGTGAGTTCAAGGGTTTTGAATACTCTCTCAGTCTCTATAAGAACTTTAAGCCTATCGACCTCCTTGAGTTTGATAACCTTGAGAAGTGCTTCAATCTCAACATTAATGTGTATACATGCGATGAAGAGACAGGAGCTGTCGAGAACTTTCGCCCTACTGACGGTAAGTTCGAAGATACGATCAATATCTTATCTCACGCTAATCACGCACACTATATTACAAGCCCATACAAGGTCCAGTCTCGATATGTTTGTCCCGATTGTAAGATGACGTTTGATAACTGCATCAGATTGAGGGAGCACAGCAAGTGTAAGTGTGATAAGATCAATATCGGATTATTTGTTAAGGCTCCTAAGATCTATCAACCTAACGCTAACACCATTAAATCGATTCTGAAGTCTTATAACGTGAAGAATGTAGATCATTACATTGATCATTTCATCGTATTCGATCTTGAAGCCATTTTAGCACCTCAAGACTTCGATATGGAAGCTAAAACTCAATTCTTCAATGAACACGTTCCTGTTTCAGCAAGCGTTTGCGACAGCTTGACACGGGAGGTTAAGTGCTTTGTCAATTCTGACCCGAAGCAGCTTGTTATTGATATGATGTGCTACATCAAAGTGGTTAGGGACAAAATATTTGCTTACAACGTCAGCAAGTATGAGAAACTGATTATCACTCTAATGGATTCGCTTGGCATGACTATGATTCCAGGCGAAGAACTTACCGACACATTCTTCAGTAAGGATCTGCACCGTTGGATCAAACCCGGAATGTTTTCGAATTTGGCCGAATTCGTTGATTGTTCCTGCGACTGCTTCATCAATAAGAAAGCTAAGCATCTATTGGGTATTCTTAAGAAAGTTCCAGTTCTCGGTTTCAACAGTGGGAGCTATGATATCAATATGATCAAAACCGATTTGTTTGAAGTCTTAGGCCGTATCGATAAGGTCATCAAAATGGTGGCTACATGGCCATATCGACTGACGATTATAAGTTTCTCGATATCATCAACTGTGTTCCAGCAGGAACATCTCTTGATAAGTATCTCACAACTTATCTCGGTGGCTGTAAATGTGTTGATAGCATTCGTTGTGTCTGTGGTATGACTAAAGGTGTTTTCCCATACGAATACATCACCAGTTATGATGTTCTCAATGAGACTGAGCTTCCACCTAAATCAGCTTTCTACAGCAAATTGCGCAAGATCAATATCAAGGATAAGGACTATGCCCGCCTACAGTTCGTTTGGAGGCATTATGGAATGAAGACCATCAAGGACCTTCTCATCTGGTATAACAACCTCGACGTTGCCCCATTCGTGATGGCAATCGAAAAGCATCGTGAGCTATTCAAGCGTTTCGATTTGGATATGTTCTGTGATGGTGTCTCTCTGCCAGGGTTGAGCGAAAAGGTCATGTATCAGACTACAATGAGTGAGCTCAAATTTCCGCCTAAGAAGCCGGCTGAATCATTCGTCTTCCGTGCGAAGCGTTTCCAAGGCTATATCGCTCAAGACAAGGAAGCTAAACGTGAATTCGATATGACGAAAGATCACATCGCTAAGCTAATGAAGAAGCAGAGGTATCTCTGTGCCCTATGCTATTGCAAGCTAAATGAAGAGATTGTTTCAGTTGATCGTATCAATAATAAGCTCGGGCATATCGATGACAATGTCATGATTACTTGCATTGAATGCAACGTCGCACGCAAGGACATGGATACTAGGGCTTTCAGATACAAGAAACTACTCGATTACAATGCCAATCGATTGGTATTCTCTATCGATAAGGAAGAGTCAGACATCTATTACAAAATGAAGGCCAATATCGCCGGCGGACCATCAATCATCTTCAATCGCTATGCAAAGCGTAATGAGACGAAACTTCGTGGTCCTGGTGGTAAAAAGTGTACGAAGGTTATTGGATACGACGCTAACGCTCTATACATGTGGTGTCTAGGCAATGAGATGCCTTGCGGACGATTGACTACTATTGACGCCTACGAAACGATCATTGACGATATCAAAGACGATAAGATTTTTGGTTTTCTTGAATGCGATACAGAAACTCCAGACCACTTAAAATACTATTTTAGTGAGATGACCCCCATTTTCAAAAATATTGAGATCGAGCCGACAGCTGAAGTCATTGGTCAGCATATGTTTGACTACAATCAGACTCGAGGTAAGAACATGGCTAAAGCAGGGCGCAAGCTTATTGGGAGCTACTTTGGCAAGCAAATCCTCATCTATACACCTCTTCTCAAGTGGTATCTGGAGCATGGACTAGTTATTACTAAGACGTATAGCTTCATCAAGGCTCACAGTCATCGACCCTTCAAGTCATTCATGGAGCAGGTGTCTGCTGCACGGCGAGAAGGTGATGTTGATGATAGCAAAGCTATGATTGCTGATATGATGAAGCTTGTCGGTAATGCCGCTTTCGGTCGCTCTGGCATGGATATGAGCAAGCACAAGGAAATTAAATTCTTGAATGATGAGAAGCAAATTAAGCAGTCTATCGAGCATTTCACACACCTATCAAGAACGGAGTTTTCCAATGGGACTGTTGAGTTAGTTAAGCATAAACGACGAATCAAGCTTACCAATCCTATCCATATTTCTATTGTCATATATCAGTTAGCTAAGCTACGTATGCTACAATTTTACTACGATTGCATTGACTTTTACTTCGATAGATTTGACTTCCAGTATCAGGAGATGGATACCGATAGTGGATATATTGCCTTTAGTAATGATAATCCTTTCCCAAATCTCATCAAGCCTGAGCTTCTTGACCATTTCAACAAACATAAGTATGAATGGTTCCCAAGAGACGATACCAAGGAGAATGCTGCTTTCGATCGAAGAACGCCAGGTCTTTTCAAGGAGGAATTTCGTTGCAATGCTATGGTCAGTCTATCGTCCAAAACTACATCTGCTACCTGAGTGGACAAATCGATGATAAGACTGGTAAGGAGAAGATCAAGCTATCAGCTAAGGGTGTGCAAAAATCGAAGAATGCTAATGTTCTATGCTCTGACAACTTTGAAGCCGTTGTCAAGGGACAACAATTCACTTTCGAGGGAAATAACACTGGATTCCGCATTCGCAAAGAGACTAATTCAATCATTACCTACTCTCAGACAAAGACAGCCCTTTCTTACTACTACGACAAGCGACAAGTACTGTCGGATGGTATTTCTACCGTTCCTTTAAATATCTAAGGGGAAACATTTGCCATTTTTTTAACTCGTATAATATAAAGCTATGGATGATCTACTTGAGGGGTTATACTATGATCCAGCCACTGGTTTCATATCGGCAAAAGCCTTATTTAGGAAAGCTAAGGAAAGAGATTCATCTATCCGCTTAAAAGATGTTGAGGAGTGGTATAAGGGCAAGCTCGACATCCAAAGACATGTATCGCAGAAGGATACCTACGACCACTTTAGAACCACCTCTCACGACCCGAATTCATGGCAAATGGATCTTGCGTTTTGGCACAAGATTCCAATATTAGCAGCTATCAATATCAACTCTCGACTGGGTTTCGCGAAGATCCTCAAAAACAAAGGAGCAATCGCAGTATTAGGTGGAATCAAGCAATTTGTTAAGGAAGAGAGGGTTCATGTATTAACGTCGGATAATGGTAAGGAGTTCCTCAATCGTAAGCTTCAGGCATTCCTCAAAGGGCGAAAGATCACACACTACAATAACGATGCTGGCGATCACGCTAAAATGGGTAAGATTGAACGTTTCAATCGAACGTTGAAGATGCGATTACTTAAAAATAATCAGCCTATCACTGAGAAACTACTTAGCGACGTTGTAAGTGGATATAATAACACTTGGCATAGTTCTATCAAAATGACCCCAAATCAAGCCAAAGGCTCAACCATAGAAAAAGATCTTGATCATAATCGTGCGTTAATTGAAAAGGTAGAAGGAAATCTACCAATCAAATCTACAGTACTCTATCGTCTATCTAAAGGTGTATTTGATAAGGAAAACGCTCGATGGAGCAATACCATCTATGAGATCGTTGGTATCGATGGATATCGTGTTCAGATTCGATCCAAAAATGGACATACCCTCTATAAGAGTCCCAACGATATCAAACTATTCAATTCAAAACCTACTGACGCATCATTCGAAAACGGACAAATCTATGAAGCTGAGCGACTATTGAAGCATAAAAAAATGCCATCTGGCAAGCTCAAGTACTTAGTCAAGTGGAAGGGATATGATGAACCTACCTGGGAGAGTCAAGACAATCTGAGATTGATCAATAAGAATCGAAGAAGTAAATTGGAACAAACTTATTTCACAAGGTTATCGAAGCTAGATCAGGCAAGCATGCTGGCATTGGCTTAGGCATCTCAATAATCCTCTGATCTATTTTTTTTCTTAGACTTATGCTTACTAACCTCCTCAGCCTCTTCAACGACCTTGCTATTATCATATATGTAAGCGGACAGCGGATCGTAGTCAATATACTCAATATCCATAATTTTCTTAACTATACTATATGTATACATAAGTTCAACATGCCTTGCATCGCGATCACCCTTTCCAATAAACCATGCTCAAGCGAGCCTATCGCTTGTGGATTCTGTACTCAACACTCGAAAGATTACAAGATCCAAATGTATAAGAAGGAACTCAAGAAAATGCATCAGAGGATGCGTTTCTACGCAGAGAAACTCAATAAAATGAATACGATGCTCAGTGATATCAACCGCCTTGACTACATCGAGTATCGACTTCAGCAGTTAGACTCAACACGCCCATACCGCTACCTATGCTGCGATCCCGTTTATCAAGTCGAAGTCGAGGACATCTTTGGGCTACCAATCGATGAATGTCAAGAAGCTTATATAAGGCTACTCGAGAAGCGCAACACAATTGTTCATAAATTCACAATGCGACTTTGGGACACTCCAGACGAAGTACCTGAAACTATCGAATATAAGAAGCGATTTTATAGATAATATCGGTTGCCACATATAGAGCAGAGCTTAGAGATTTCAATTTCAGGTCTGCGACCCTTCGATTTTCAATCTAATAGCATTCGACATGTTTCCATCATTTACATCCCTTGCTCAACGCGAGCAAAAGCCTATCGATCTACTCGAGCTGACGAAGCTCCGTGTCAGACAGAAATATGCAGCTCTACAGATGTACGCGGAAGCATCATGGGCATCGGACGCAGGCAAAACCATCTCACTTGACAAGCGGGCCACTCAGGACTCGAATGATCAAGCTGGAGATGGTGATTTAAAAAGCCTTCAGTAGCAACTGAAAATCAAGATGATTCACTAAAATCCTCCCAGAAAATACCTGAGTTATCATCGGTTGGAATCAATACTGATCCACTCAAAGTGCCTATTATGGTTGATGCTGAAACTACTGCCAGACCAGAGATGGCTGACGCTGAAGCAGTTGCTAAACCATCTATAGCACATATGGGGTCTACAGCTAAATCAGATGTGATGGATAGATCGGCCGGTGTTAAACCTGATACCGCTGATGCATGGATCGAGACCTCAGAAACCGCTGTCATTCGAGATCATGATGATCAAGTTGCATCAAGAGATTGGATTAAAGCATTCTACAAAGCTAATCCTAACTGGGCGACCATTGGAATCAACCCAGTTAAGAAGGATGGTAAAGACGATAGAAAACGTGTCATTCGGGGAAATGGATCTCTTCGATCGGTAAAGAGTGGCAAAAAATTTAAAAGTTATGGCTCAATCGATTGGGTCGCTACCGAGGCTAAAATACGTGATATTCTCTACGATGGTGAAAGCAATTCGATTGATGAACTTGGTGCCATGCGCGCTGAAGATAAGAGAACGCTCGAAGAGCGTTCGATCGGCCAACAACGTCGGCCTCCACAACCGCGATCAGATAGAAAGAGAAGGGACGAAGATGATATTGAAGATCTCGATAAAGCGCTAAAAGATCCACGGCTTACATTAAAATATTTAAATAAATCGACATGGACAAAACTCGATGATGATGAGGCTAACTCCAAGCTGACATGGTTTATCATGAGAATAAAGCTATGTTAGAGGCTAACAACCTACAAAAACGCATAACTCCTATTCTTAGAGATGGTAAGGTGTATTTGGGTGGATATCTATGGATTGACAGCCATTTTAGGATCTTCGTGTTTGGTATAGATTCTAACAAGCATCACCCCGCTGTGCAAAAAATTGTAAATTGGTCTGCTACGCTCGAACGATTCTTGACCATTGTCAAGGAGAAAAGACTTAGCTTAGTATCAAATACTGAGATGGCTAACGAGAAATTTGCTAAACCTTATGAATTAGCAGATGATCTCATCGATGAACGACCCGGTGTTAAAACCGGTAAAGATGAATACATGGACAAAGAACTTGCTATCCCAGAACTTGAAGCTAAAACCATGCTCACGGATTATTACAGGAAGCTTGCTGATAATCAAGTGAATGATAATCAAGTGAAGATAATAGTAAGATTACGTCCGATTGTTAATTCGGATAAAGGTTCGAAGATCCACCCGACTTACTACCTTGGTGAGCCAACTCATAACAAACCCCTATATTTTAGAAACGCTCAGCACAAGCCTGTGAAAGGCGACGCAATGTCGCATTTGATGAGAAATATTCGATGGATGGACACATTCCAATCCTTACTAACTGAGCTAGAAGGCTGTGGGAATTATGTTGATGATACCGGAAATCGAAATATAGGAAAAAACCTCAATGATAATCTAAAGTTGCTTCGAGAAGCCATCTTCAGCAACGCTGCTGATATCAAAACACCACTTGGATATGAAGCTTATGGCGATGAGACCCTTCAAGAGCTACACGATGACGCAGAATCTGCTTTTCAAGAATACGGAGAAGCTCAAAGCCGCTTGGAGAAGAATATACACGATTCTAAGAAGTCGGAATCAAAGGCTGATAAAGACGCAGTAAGAGCGTTACGGGCAGCGGTAAAAGCTACCAAAACAGCATATTCAATCAAATTTCGTGCTTACCAATCCAAGCATCAGCAGCAGCGAGAAAATGATCAAATGGGCGATAATGATACGTTAATGTCAGCTTCAGCACTTGCTAAGGTTGAACGGGCAAATGGGCTGAAAGGTCGCGGACTACAAGGGGCAGGTGTCGTGCCATTGGAAGGTGTTGAGCGTAAAGGTAGGACTTACAACCTGAATGACATTCAAGGCAAAGCGACTCCATCAGCATATGTTTATCGCAAGCTTGATTCTAAATTTATCAGATTGCCAGATCTTGACAAGAGGACGCTGACCATCGTTCAGCCAAATCGCAGAAAGGTTGGTCCGATGCGTGAGATCAGTGATTCTCTACAGACCATGATAAAGGATCTGGTATTTAGAAACGATATCAGTCAGGAGAAGTATGATCATCTATCTGTTGATGATAAGAAGCTATTCAAAGAGATACTTGAGATGACCCATCTTCAATACAACTTTGATCAGCATCTTGAGGACCCGCTCGAGTCGCTTCGGATGGAATACGATCAGCTCAAGGGAGAACGGATGCTTGGCAATACAAATCCATCGATTCTAAAGTAACTCAAGGTAGTATGTGTGGATATGTACAGCAATCGATTGATTTCTGATTCTGAATTCAAATCGATTATCACGCGACTACTATAAGAGCAGAGCTTAGACGAAGTCAAAGTCTGCGACCCTAACAAGGTTATAGCTATGTTAGTACTCGACCCACGAAATATTTCCAAGAGCGGAGGGCTCTATAATCTAAATGCTGATCATAATCTAACAGAGCTCAAATTCATCATGAAGGATCTCCTCGTTAAGGAGGTTCCTTCGCGTAATCGTCCGACAGTGTGGGCGACTGATTCTAAGCCATACTCGAAAAAGACTGTCTCAACACAAACTGATGCCTCTGGTGAACAGTGGGAGAAGCACAGTGATACTAGCGGATCAGGCGTATGGGCCTATAAAAAAAGAAGCGATCGGTCAAGACCTTTGCACTATGAAGTCATTGAAGCAACTTTTTTTTGGCGCGGGCTAACGCCCCGCCCGGAGCGACTTCACGATGGTGGGGGAGAGGATCGAAGATCCCTCAGGGGAGAGAGCCCTGAAAGGGCTCGATCAACCAACTTCGTTGGTCTCTCCCTTAAGGCTCTTAGTCAGCTCTATTAACTCATCAAGACGTGCATACACATCGTCTCGATCCGCTTTGAGAATCTCCAACTCAGTCTGCTGTCCCAAAACCAGCTTATGAAGGAGACAGGAGACCTTGCCATAGTCAACAGTCATCTGAAGACCTTCCAGATCAACTGTTTCATCCTCGACGTGTAAATCTGGATTTGAAACGTAGTTGATACAATGGTAGAGGCCTGCCTTCAGCATTTCCTGAGCACAGTATCCGAGGTGCATAGGAGTGTCCTCCGAGTCGTTTTTGTATTTAAACATACAAGGCTCAATTTTCAGTAGGCCATCGCACACAGAGTCCTCCACCGGTTCAAAACAATGCTTTAGACGTCGATCACTATATGTATAATAAGCAGTAGAGCTAAGCATTGAACCAGCACAAGCGATAGCTATTGGAACAGAGCTTATAGGACCAACTGTCGAGACAAGACCTCCAGATTGCTTGAAATACGCTACACCAGTTGCCCCAGCATCTATAGTGGTGGAAACGGTTATTCCCACGTACAATCCATATAGAGGCGAAGTACTACCAATACCTACCCTACCAGTAGTTGCTTGAATAGTAATATTAGTTTGATCATTGGTTCCTAATCTAAAATCATTGTTTGTAAAGGTTCCTATATACAAAGAATTGGTTGAAGTACTCTTGCTACCGTTATTAATTTCGATAACTCCTCGTACTGGTGTTGCGTTGCTGCCATACCAGTCTTGAACAATTGTGAAACTACCATCTAGCCATTGTAATCCATCGGACACAGTCGTAGCAAATGCGGATTGAGTCGCCGTTTGAGTAGGATTGATTATTACGCCTGATACAGCTTGAGTTAGATTACACCAAATATCGCCGCCAACACCAACACCGCCTCCGACCACGAGCGTACCTGTAGCTTGACTCGTAGCAGCAATAGCTCCACTCATATAAGTGCTACCAGAATTGATCCAGAGAGCATGCTTGTTGGTTAAAGTTATTTTGGTTCCGGCCGATGGAGCATCGGCTATATATACGCTGGCTGCTCTAGTAACAGTAACACCAGTATTACTTGCAGCGGTGGTGCAAGCGGCAAAACTATTCATTACAGCAGATGCAGCTGTGCCAGAAGCAGCAGTGCTTGAATTGGTATAGGTTTGCCCTAGCGTGGCTAATTGAGGACCTTGGATAGTCCAAGAAGCTAGAGTTGTCGAAAGCCCGACGAAGAGGTTCCTAGCCCCAATACCACCGCTAGCTACTAAACAACCAAAATTAGGACTTGTTGAAAATGTTGTATTCGATAAGGTTACAATGTCAGATGCTGCAATAGTGGTTGCTCCAGCAATGGATCCCGATAAATTGAATTATCCGCTTATTCCAAGACCACCAGAAATAACTAGAGATCCAGTAGTGGTGCTACTCGAAGCTGTTGTATCTCCAAGTAGTACTTTCCCAGCATTAATCCATAAGCTGTATGCATTAGTAATCGTCATACTAGTACCAGGAGCGGGGCTATTATCGATATATACAGTGGCAGCATTTGTAACGGTTGTTGATGAAAACCACCAATAGTAGGCTGTGCATAGCTCGTAACTACAGAGCTCGGGAAGGTGCCTGACGAATTAATGTTGTAGGTTGTCGCCAATGAGTTGTGCTGGATTCCATTAATTCCCCAGGATGAATAATATGCTCCAGCTATGCCTCCAATCGTGATATTTTTAACAATTGCAAGCGAGGTAAGAGTGCCAAGAGACGTAATGTTAGGCTGAGATGATGTACTCAAAGTACCACTGATATTACCACTCACGGTAAGGCCCGTTAAAGTACCAAGCGATGTAATATTAGGCTGAGATGATGTACTCAGAGTACCACTGATATTTCCAGTCACCGTAAGACCAGTTAGCGCACCAACGGAAGTGATATCAGGTTGAGCTGATGTATTCAGAGTACCACTAATGTTTCCACTCACCGTAAGACCGGTTAGCGTACCAACGGAAGTGATATTAGGCTGGGCTGCGGTTTGGATGGTTCCAGTAAGGTTTGCAGATGATAGCGAATTGATACCAGTGATATTGCCCGATGCATCAAGTACCAGTGATTTCGATAAAGCTGCAGTGCCAGGTGTAATACCGATTACGTAGCTTGGCGCCGATGACACTGCTGCACCGTTAACAGTTAGACTTGAGCAACTTAGTGCTTCTAATCCGCTGAGTTATCCATCTGGAGCAACGACAACAGCTACTCCAGGAATAGCTGTTCCAGCTGTTATGCCCGTAATATAGCTCAGTCGATAATCATTAATACCGAGATATAGTCTTTGGGCGTATGCATATGTCAAGTATCCCGTCTGATCAAGCGAGAGGTAGAATGCTGGGTTATAGCAATTAGAAATGAATAATGGTGGTGGATAACTAAATCCTGTCATTTTTAGCCTCTCTTATATACGTCGAACGATGTTCTTAATCATGAGCTCTATTAGACTGAAGTCAAGTGGCGCGAGCCACGAGACAAAGTCTCTAATCCCGCTTATTCCTGACTATGGAGGTTCTCTGCCTAAGAAATACAAGGCTGAGTCGGTAGGTGATATCAAAGAGCTTGGTATCAAAAAGCTATTTAGAATGGTCATCCTTGGCCCATCGTTCTCAGGCAAGAACAACCTGGTTTTTCATATTCTAAAGCATTCACCTCATGTTTTCAGTCATCTTCACATCATCGCGAGGAATCCTCATCAAGAACTGTACGACTATCTCAAGGACAAATTGGAAGGATTCATCACGTTTCATGAGACTCCTCCGCAAGTCGATGCCATCAGACACACTCCAGGCAGCAAACCCGAACTTGTCATCATCGATGATTATTCAAACGATAAGAGTCTACAGAAGAACGTTTTCAGTCATTATTTCACGAGAGGTCGCCATCATAAGCTGAGTACGATATTTATGAGCCACAGCTGGATTGGTACTGATAAGATGATTCGTTTGAATACTGAGTATGTAGCTATACTGAGAGCTAACTCTCGTCGCGATCTAAAGCTACTAATAACCGATTTCAATATTCCTGGACTGACGGAGGATGGAATAATGCACTACTACAATCGTGCTATCGAGCGTGGTAAGGGTCAGATGTTGTTCATTGACTCTGTAAAGGGTCAAATCAGGTACAACTTTGATCAATTGATTAAAATTGGCGAAAACTATTAGTCGGATTATATAACAAATATGAGTAGTTTCGTCAAGATTGATAATACTAACTTAGTCCAAAACGGCTTGAATAATACCTGACGATATCAGTTTCCAGGCTCAGCTTGTAATTTCCAAGATGTCGAGGCTTCGATTCAATCGATTTCACTGTACAACTCCGAGTTCAACATCGATTCAGGGCAGTTCGCTAACACCAGTTTCACGATTGAAGTGCCTACTGCTGCTACCACTTCTACTATTAGTGTCAATCTCCAAGACGGATACTACTTGTACTCCGATATCAACCGAAACATACAAACGGCGCTGGTCGCAGCTGGAGCGTATCTGATCGATAGTAATGAAACAATGTTTTCTACATTCAGATCGAAGAGAATTCAACCTATTATGCGTGCCAGCTTGATTGCTCAGCTACGCCCACATCGCTTCCAACTGGATACACGCGACCAGCAACGGGTCTGTATTCGACAACGGGAACTGGTCTCCCAACGACGACACGAGGTCCGCGTTTGATCATCAATAATGCCAATTTTGGTTCGATTCTTGGCTTTACAACAGGAACATATCCAAGTGCATCTCAGACGACTACTACGAGTCTTCTGAGCAATACCATTCCAGCTATCAACCCTTCTACGAGCTACATAGTTCGGTGTGATCTTATCAGGAATGACTTCGTGATTTCGGGAGATACGATGGCCTGTTTTGATAAAGGAAATGCTGGTATAGGTCAGCAGATTCAGTACTTCCCATCGCATGAAACTTGGTGCCAGACGCATGACGGCCCTCGGGTGAGTATTACCCTCTCGATATGGAACCAGAACAATCAACCAGTGAAATTTCGTGATAACAGCGTTAATATCATGCTTCTACGGCGTAAGAAACGAAGCTAAAAAAATAAGTTTTTTTTTCTTAGTACGATCACATAGTGAAAGAGCCCTCGGACTTGCTTTTACGCATAGAACGAAGCTTAGCCATATGAGCCTTAGCTTCAGGGGAACCCTTCGAAAACTTGGCTTTTCGCTTAGGTGCTAGACCTACTCCAAAGCGATGCTTGATACCCTTGCGGACACTGCTGATGAGCTCGTGATGTTCAGGCTTGGTTGCCTTAGAGTGTAGGAAACGCTCGCCCTCATCGATGACGTCAGTGATGATCCCCTTTGTCTTAGCATATCGGAGAGCATTGCCCGCATGTCGCTTGACATCTGCGAAACTAACGCGACCTCCTTCTTCATCACTATCATAATTGTCTACACCGATTCCGGTAAGAGACTTTAGACCTGCTCTAACAGACACAGAAGCTTCAGGAGCACCAACTGCGGTAGCAAGAGCTGGAATGGCAGCATCAGCAGCCTTACTTAGTAGTCCTGAGTCTTTGGCGAATTTGAAACCAGACTTGATTCCCGACCAAATCTTACTCCAGATAGAGCCTCCCCGAGCCTTCTTGTAGCCTTTCTTAATTTCATGCTTCGTGATGTGAAGCCGGACGCCACGACCGCCCTTTTTGGCTTTTAACGCCTTCTCATGAGATTCAGGGTGCAAGTGTAATTTGGCACCTGTTCCAGCCAGCTCGGCTGCTGTAAGCGATAGCTTGTCAGATTTGACAGCTTTACGTAGCTTATGTGCGGGGACACCGCTTGAGATGATAAGTTCACGGTACATGATCGTAGTATATTTAACTCAGATTTTTAAAGCACAACGATATTTAAATTATAAAATCGTTTGAAGATATCCATGTGATTATGCTGCTTTGCATATAACCAAAGAATACACCATATGCCGCAATATTCTCCATGAGCGGATTGGGTTTGAATTTCGCTATATTTGCTGATACTATAGCTTGTTGGTGGGCCTTCTCCCATTGAGTCGTAGTATTCATGATCATGGACCGCTGTCCAATGCCCTATATGCTGGTTTGGCTTGCGTAGTAGAATCAGAAATGATCCTTTCCTTGGGAGAGCCGATTTGATCTCATTCGACTCATAGATGTGATCAAGATGGATATCCAGCTGCTTCGCTAAAGATATTAAATCGTGATCAGAGGAGACTGGTTTGACTAAGTTCATTTAATTATTTTTCGTAGATCCTATATCGAGAGCTATATAAGTGCTCTCAACAAGTATGTCGGAAACTCAACTCGCCGATCAATTTCTATATCAGTCTTCGCTGAAGAGCGACCCGGCCGTCAAGGTCAGTTCACGCAAGCGCGTTCCGTATGTGATCGGTCTAAATCAGGGTTCATACGCGAATGGCGTTATTACAATCGATGCTACTGCTCAGCTCGGCGGAGGGTTTCGCATGCCTTCGCGATGCATACGTTGTAATCCCGTACAAAGTTAGCATGAAGAACACCCACGCAAGTACTACACTTGCATCTGTAGCCAACCGTCTATCTGTTGGTCTTAAATGTGGTGTTTGGAATGTTATCGATGGTATGTCTCTCGAGCTCAATGATAAGTCTGTCATTAGCATGAGTGAGTACAAATTATTTGCTAACAACCTACGAGCTCAGGCGGAGACTTCGATCGACTATGTAAATAAGCATGGTGCAGAAGATTTCCTTTTCCCTGATAGCTCGGGCTCGTTGTTATTCACATCTGGTGCCAGTAGTCTCTATGGTGATGGCTACAGCGCTACTGCTGCGGATATTACTCCTGCTCTTGGGACGTCTTCTACCGGCGCTGCTTCGTACCCTGTAAATGATGGATTCGTCAAGCGTCTTCTAAGCAACCCTCCAGTAGCTGGTGGTCAGAACACGAACGGATGGGCTACTATCGCATCGGGTGCTGCTAATACGATCGCTAGCCAGTTTGGACGTGGTGCTTTTGTACCTGGTTCAACTGCTGCAGGTGCTGTTGCAGGAACGTGGAGCTATATGCTTAAGATCAAACTCGTCGATCTTCACCCGATTTTCAAGGAGTTGGACCTCATGGCTAACCCCCAGGTCACGCTTCGTTTCCGAGTGAATCAGGGTGCGTCCGTCATCACACTTGGTGCGACTAAGTCAATGACTTTATCATCAACTACACTTGTTTCGGGTCAGAGCTGTCCTATTATGGTAGCATCTGCTGCTGGCTCTGCTCCGAACTCAGGTGTGTTTAATGCTACGACCGCAGGCCAAATCTCGGTTGCGTGGGGTGCGATTACAAACTCCCTGGAGCCTACTATTGATTCTACATACTTCCCATTCACGACTACCCGTCCCTATGTTCCGTTCCTTGATCTTGAGAACCCCCAAGCTATCATCAGTAAGCCTAACAAGACTATCAGATATATGGACTACTACGCGCAGTGGTTTTACCAGCGAGCTGGCACTGGTGTATCTTCTACTCAGCTAAATACTGCGTTTGACTTTCAGCTGTCGGCAAGCCTGAAAAACGCTAAGGTAGTTGCTCTACTTCCATTCGCGGAGACCTCTTCAGGCAACTTCAATGCCTCTATGATTCAGCAATTCCAAAGTTGCTTCGATAGCGCTCCTTGGACCGTCCAGCCTGGTTCGTCGATTCGTAATTTCAATGTACGTATTGGTAGTCAGCAAGTGTTTGATATCAGCTATGACTATGATTTCCAAGATTTCATTAATGAGTTCTCTAAGCTCGGCTCGATCAATGGTGACCAAACAAAGGAGTTATCGAACGGCCTTATTGACTACCAAACCTGGCAGCAGACTAACCATGTCCTCGTAGCCGATGTGTCACGTTTGACCGAGAAGGATGTTCCTCAGAGTATCCAGGTAATGAGGACGAACGCCTCGACACAAGGCTGCAACATGTTGGTTCTTGTTGGATTCGAGAACGAGATGACGTTTAATAGACTCACAGGTGAGATTTTAGAATATTCTGCTAACTAAGTACTCGTTTGTTGGATCGAACGATTATATAATCGCCTTTCTTTAACATAATTCTATCATCATTAGTCTTGACTAATAGGAGCGTCTTACCTGACCCACGAGCGATTTGCTTAACTTTTATATCGATACTAACCTGGGACACGAGTAAGTGTAAGACTCCTCTATCTGTGAAGTTATTCATAGTTATGCTAATGATTGATTTGCTTTTTTCTAAGATCATGAATGCCCATAATTAAATATTATTTTTTCAAATAATTCCTGATGCCTATCTATATAGATAGACTGGATAATAATCATGAGTTCATTAACGTTTGGTAAGCATAAAGGAAAGGTTATTGAAGATGTATGTGCTTCTGATCCAGGTTACTGTCGTTGGCTGCTGAATCAGAAGATTCTTATTGATTCCAATCCAGATATTGCTGAATTCCTCAAGTCAAAATTCAGCAACGATGATGGATCATTCCTGCTAACTTGGGGCAAGTACCGTAATAATACGATCAAACAGATCCAAGCTCTTGATCCTAACTATATCGAATGGCTTATGAAGAATGATTTCGCTCGTACTAAAATGCCTAAGCTTCTTACTGCTCTAAATGAGCTGTAAGCTGACAGTATTTTTTTTTGAAAAAATAGAGCCTTGTTAGCTTGATAAAAAATATTTACAATTTATGTGTGCTTCAATAGCCACGCTCTATCCATTGCTGATAGGTGTCTTCTTTCCCTAAAGGGGTCAATACCATGCTTCGGGATATGATATTCAGTTGTAAATGATTTATAATCCGGATGATGGCTCTCAATATGACAAAATGGCTTATTAGGTGCCTTTTTACATTTCCTGCCTGAACTTGGAATAATATATTCACACATAATTATGGTTGGATCGTTGGATCGTATATATGATTATTTATATCTTTATATTTTATCTATCAGGATGGATCGTTCTTTATATTTGAAAAACTGGCAGTCATTTGTGCATTAGCTGAAACAATATTTAGAAGTATTGTAGCGTCTGAAAAATTAGAGAATGATCCTTTGCATCAGAAGGTATCGAGAGGTCTTGCCCAATTTTTTTACTACTTTTGGTATTCGACGGTTATATTACCTGTAGGTGGTAATATATTCGTTGAAAAAAAACGGGCGGTCATTTGTGATATAATGCAACTACTGACAGGCTGCGCGTCTAATCAATGTGAAAGTCTCATCATCCCAGGATTGGCTGGAAGCCGGACACGTCTAATCATCCCGCCTTCAACCCATCTCGAGATTGGCTGAAAGCCGGGGCAGCCTGTGTGTCTAATCATGCCGGGACCTCGGATTGACCATAATCTGGGACCTGAGTTGGGCACGGAGTGCCGTCATCAAATTCCGGCACTCCGATAGGCTAGACGATGTGAGATCTTCTGGGCTGGTCGGGTACGCCCACGCTGAGTTGTACCCACGTCGACCCCTTCGACCACAGCTGATTACGCCGATTACGCTCGGCAGATCCCCAACCGAATATTGTCGTCCACCCAAAGTATCCAGCAAAATGGGGTGACCCACACCAAATGAACCGGGACCCGGGGGTCGCACACTAAGAGCGCAGACGCTGGGATCCATCGTCGACACCTGGATGGGGGGCGCCAACCCAGGGTACACCACACGACCGCACATCGGTCTGATATCTGGGCCATCACACCGAAACCGGTGGGATCAACCGCTTCACGCTGGGATCCGCCATGCTATACCCTACCCGCACCGTACCTCGAGATCTGAGCGACGATGCTGGGATGTAAGACACGATACCAGGATCACCACGTAATACTGGGATCAGCCATGGTGACATGGAATCCCCCCACCATTCACATGTCCACGCCGAGAACTGGGATCCCAGATCGTTCTCTCAACGCTGGCATCACAATAGCGATCTGGAATCCGCTACGCCATACTCAACCTCGCATCGAGCGTTGGGACCCCAGAATCGTCGCTTCAATCCGAGAAACCGTACTGAAGCTTGATGTGAGAGCTGGGATTTGAGGAGCCATACCTAAACTGTCAGCGAGAGCGGGGATCCCAGAATCCTCACAGGGGCCCTAGGAAATATACCGAGCTCAACGTGTCACACTGGGAACCGAAGTTGATCGTGTACACTCAGCGCACTGCTCGCCCTTCCAATGTATCCCAGGTTTATGGTTCCGCTATCAATAACCCGAGCGCACGTTCTTGGTATCTCATCTACCAACTCTGAAGCCATATCCGAACAATGGGATCAGCGAAGTACTTACTGGGTTCGTCACACCATACCGGGAGGCGAGGGTGTAGACACACGCTGCGCACTCCTCACAAATGATTGCTCCACAGTTTCGATTCCAGTAAAAGCTGGCAACATGTTGGTTCTTGTTGGATTCGAGAACGAGATGACGTTTAATAGACTCACAGGTGAGATTTTAGAATATTCTGCTAACTAAGTACTCGTTTGTTGGATCGAACGATTATATAATCGCCTTTCTTTAACATAATTCTATCATCATTAGTCTTGACTAATAGGAGCGTCTTACCTGACCCACGAGCGATTTGCTTAACTTTTATATCGATACTAACCTGGGACACGAGTAAGTGTAAGACTCCTCTATCTGTGAAGTTATTCATAGTTATGCTAATGATTGATTTGCTTTTTTCTAAGATCATGAATGCCCATAATTAAATATTATTTTTTCAAATAATTCCTGATGCCTATCTATATAGATAGACTGGATAATAATCATGAGTTCATTAACGTTTGGTAAGCATAAAGGAAAGGTTATTGAAGATGTATGTGCTTCTGATCCAGGTTACTGTCGTTGGCTGCTGAATCAGAAGATTCTTATTGATTCCAATCCAGATATTGCTGAATTCCTCAAGTCAAAATTCAGCAACGATGATGGATCATTCCTGCTAACTTGGGGCAAGTACCGTAATAATACGATCAAACAGATCCAAGCTCTTGATCCTAACTATATCGAATGGCTTATGAAGAATGATTTCGCTCGTACTAAAATGCCTAAGCTTCTTACTGCTCTAAATGAGCTGTAAGCTGATAGTAATTTTTTTTTGAAAAAAATAGAGCCTTGTTAGCTTGATAAAAAATATTTACAATTTATGTGTGCTTCAATAGCCACGCTCTATCCATTGCTGATAGGTGTCTTCTTTCCCTAAAGGGGTCAATACCATGCTTCGGGATATGATATTCAGTTGTAAATGATTTATAATCCGGATGATGGCTCTCAATATGACAAAATGGCTTATTAGGTGCCTTTTTACATTTCCTGCCTGAACTTGGAATAATATATTCACACATAATTATGGTTGGATCGTTGGATCGTATATATGATTATTTATATCTTTATATTTTATCTATCAGGATGGATCGTTCTTTATATTTGAAAAACTGGCAGTCATTTGTGCATTAGCTGAAACAATATTTAGAAGTATTGTAGCGTCTGAAAAATTAGAGAATGATCCTTTGCATCAGAAGGTATCGAGAGGTCTTGCCCAATTTTTTTTACTACTTTTGGTTTTCGACAGTTATATTACCTGTATGTGGTAATATATTCGTTGAAAAAAAAACGGGCGGTCATTTGTGGTATAATGCACCTACTCCTGTCACTTCAATTTGAAACTATTTGACGCGGAGCGGCGCCCTGGCGTCGATAGGTCTCCGTCTGCATATGTTAACTACATAATCAGAGTTCGAATTGCTCCCCAGGACGTGAGCGAGTGCGGCTTGGTTGGCGCGCGCGCCCACTCATCGGTTGGCTGGCTTCGGTTGGGTTGCTGGTGGTGCCTCATATTGGGGCCGAAGGGGGACGGCTCCGAGGTTTCAGGCAGTGCAGTGCCTCTCAATAGTGGTTTGCGGGCGTTGCTTGGAAATCCGTGCGGTTTGGATCCCAGGATAGTGGTTCCTGGATCCGGGTTTTATTTTGCCCAAGTCGACGTGGTGCGCGGGTGCCGCAGAGTGCAGACGGCGAACGCTGGGATCGGCAGACTCATTCCGAGTCAACTTTCTCTGGCTCCTTCGATATCAAGGAGCAAGTGATGATCCAGTTAGCAGTTCGCAGTCAAAAAAGCCCGGACGAAGTGGAGTGACTGGAGCTACTCGAAGCCGGAGTCGCTGGGAAAGTGGAGGCTGTTAAGACCCGAGTCCAGGGTCTGAGGGGAAGCGTGCAAGAAGGGTGACGTTTGTATATTCAAGGAAACCCGGGGGCGTTTTGGGTTCGAGTTGACACGTGTAAACTGGGATCTACTGGGCCAGGGCCAAGCTTTGATCAAGTGGATTTGGAGATTTCTGGGATCAAGCAGCAGCTGGTGTTGAAACCCACGTCTGGGTCCACAGCGAATGTAACGGGGTTACACGCACAAGTGGCTACAAGCTATTTGTGAATTTAACACGTAAATATCTGTTAACAGGTTTAGATACTTCCTCACCTTGGTGTAAGTTACACCAATGGCTACATCGAAATGGGCCACCACAATGAGTGGTCCACACATTCTCAAAGATCCTATTGGTAGAAAGCAGCATCTTCCTACCAATCAGAGACGTGCATATTGGCAGGGCTCTGACAGCCAGCCGCTGCCAACCCCATTCATAGATGATAAAACAGTTTTAGCATATTTAGGATGAAGATCAATTTAGAAACAATACAGTTCTCATTTTACCCTAATTACGCTACTTGTTGTCTTTGTTTGATTTATATTATGCTTGTGGATCCAAATATAATTAATTCAACTTATTAAAAACTCCTATACACGTAGCGCGACGTGTAAGCTGGAATAGCGAGCCAAAGTAGGCGCACTACAGCGTAGCCCCCGTCAAGAACCACTCAAGTGATTACAAGCGACGGAATACACACGCCCTCCTGACGCGGTCCGAGCGTCGAGTGATTCTCTGAGTCTGCGATACTTGGAAGGCGCGTCCCCACACCAGCGCCGCGGGGAGCGTGGCTAGCCATCGGTCCAGCGTCACCAGCTCGTGGTCTGACGGTGTTATGGCTCCGCCCCAGGTCATTACAGAGTGGACGGTGCTTTTAATTACATAGGATATAGTCAATATGGTTAAAATTACTGTGGTCCGTTTGGCGTAGAGTATAGGTTGTGATATGCCGTGCTCGTTTCTGAAAAGCTATGTTTGTGACAAAGCGATTGTTAGTTGCACAAAAAGAAGCATGAGCTTGGCCGTCGCGATTGCGTTGGCCCGGTACCCAGTTGTCCATGGTTGCCGCTTGTAAGTCTTCGTAGAAGCTGTCCACGTACATGAGGTCCCAGCCACTGTGGGGTGCGTGACAGTGATAACATTGAGGCGTTGGCCTAGGGGAGCCGTAGCTGCAGGACATCCGCGCGTTTGGATTGGGACCAGTACTTGTGCGGAAACCTGCCTAAATGGGGGGGGGGGGTTGCGAAACCGATGCAGTGGTGGATGTCGCTTGACAGCAGGCCAGGAGGTAGTACTGGCCGATTCTCTGCTCGATCTGTTAGTTGATACGCGTCTCGAGGATGTCTAGCTTGTAGCGTTCCAAGTCACGAGGAAGCGCCTCGTGCTGCACGAGCTGTGAGCCAATCGACTTTACATTCAAACGTGCCTGATCGGAGCTGGTGAGTCGCGCGTGCGCGGGCCGCGACGGAGGGGTCGCGTATACACGGCGGGGGGGGGGGGGGGGGGCAGTCGTAGAGAGAGATATCCGTGACAAGCTCTGGCAGACGCGGTTAAGTGTCTGCCGAAAGCGTTGGGAGAGCATCACGCCGCCCAAGCATGCTTGAGTATAATATAAATCAAACAAAGATAACAAGTAGCGTAATTAGGGTAAAATGAGAACTGTATTGTTTCTAAATCGATCTTCATCCTAAATATGCTAAAACTGTTTTATCATCATGAAAGTGTTGGATGCGGCTGGCTGTCAGAGCCCCGCTAATATGCACGTCTCTGATTGGTAGCAAGATGCTGCTTTCTACCAATAGGATCTTTGAGAATGTGTGGGCCACTCATTGTGGTGGCCCATTTCGATGTAGCCATTGGTGTAACTTACACCGATGTGCAGAAGTATCTAAAACGTTTAACAGATATTTATGTGTTAAATTCACAAGTTGCTTGTAGCCACTTGCGCGTGTAACCCCGTTACAGCAGCAGTCACATACCCGAGAGCTTCATCCGTATGATGAACTCCCAGTGGAAGTAGTAGTCTTCCTCGAGCTTGACGGTGTCCGCGTAGCTTGGGCTCACAACCAATTGAGAGTGTGCGAATGAGGCTTGGTAGTCGAGTGAGTAGTTGGAATCAAATCCGAAAGTGCTCGATTTACGTTAGTGTCTTTGCCAGCTAGCCGTCCCTATTGTATGCAATGTTCCTAGTACATGAATTTTGTAGATGTTGTCCAAACGGTCTGGGCTGCGGTCTAAACGAAGATGTCAATCATAGGACTAGTCCAAACAGTCATGGCTGCGGCTCAAACGGTTGACTCAACACATGCAAATCATAGGCACCCAAATTGAAGATGTCTTTCAATCACAATCCAGTATCAGATGAAGTCCAGCCAATCAGGTTGCGAGATCCTCCTTTCTTCAACCACAGACCCCCGGTGGCACGTGCCAGCACGCGCAGGCCATCTACCTCGCTGTAGGGATCCAGTCAATCAGACAGCGAAGTGCAACCTCAACAATCTTCCCAGGAGGGCGATAACCCTACCCGACCAGGATGCGTATTACTTAATATTTGTATATTAGCCATTTCGCGATGAGAGGGCGCGTTTTTCGCCCTACAAGGGGTTTTGCTAAACAACGTACGAATACCCACACTAACTGGGCGCATTTTTCCCCCTGTTACCGAACTACAACAGCAATCTACCGTACTTATGACAAATGAGAAAATGTGGTTGGCGTAATCATCATGTAATCATGTTCAATACAAATGTCAAGAAGTAATTCCCATAATATCTAACCACAAATCACAGTAGACACCATGTCCTATGAGACGTACAAACAGCAGTACTGTGAATTCGTGAAAGGGCGAATTTTGCGACTATTTACAATTGAATACCTTAGATTTGTATTGTATAGTTAATAAAGGTGGCTCGCGAAGGGTTGCATTACGAGGTCCATTTTGTTATTTAAACCTTTACCGGGGGGATTTGATTTTGTTCTTACTTACGTTTTCTTGGTCTAAGTACTACCAGTACTTGGTTGCTCAAGGGCATCTCCACTGTCAACGCGTAAACTAAAGTACTAGGACTCCACGAAGGCTGGGGTAGGAGGACTCTAAATTAATTTGTGTTGATCTCCGAGGGTATTTCATATTGTTACGGACATTTCCTGCGACTGCTTCGCAGGCCCGGTACGTCTTGGTACTAGACGTAGGGACAGACGCATGAAAAAAGTTTAGGATCTGTTTGCATATTTTCAACAAATGCTTCGATTCGCGGTGCCAAAAGTCGATCGACCTCATAATACGAGGTCGATCGACTCTTGACTATATTATAAGTGTCCACCAATCCGTCTATAGAGAAGCTCCATTAGTTGAAATTTGTCACCCTATGCATACCGGTTCGACATGTCCAAAGGCATAGTGTGGCACTGAGGTCATACCAGTTTGATGGATAGTGTACTGGTTAGGTGTCAAATGGGACGGGTATCATCCTTGGCTGCGATAGCAGAACTAACGTTGCTTCATCCGATTATTTGAAGCCGAATCCGATGAAGCCTCCCGTAAAAGTTACTAACAATTTAAACAATACAGTAGAATCAGAGTTTTTTCTTACTTAAACGGGTGTTAGGTCAGAACCTCTCAACAACTGCAATCCAAACGCTCTGACCATGCTGCCAAGGTGCGAGACTGCTATTCTTCCGCGGGTATGCCTGCAGAAGAAGCAATCTAGCGCATTAGAGAACTGTAATTTCAATGGAAAACGAAAAGGATCAGGTAACGTGAATGTCATCGGTGGTGCATCGAAATATTTCATATGGAGAGAAGATTTCTTAACGCTTGTGCAGGTGGGGAGACGAGGCAACGAATGGATCAAACTACATGGCAAAAAAATGTCGTCTTGTTCTATGGGAATAGATTGTTGGTCAGACTAACGAGAGTTTGTATTTATAATATGCTGTAGGGAAACGAAGACCGAAGAAAGCAAAAGAATTAAAGGTGGTAAGTACTTAGATATATTTGAGTTCTCCCGCGAAACTAAGTCAAAGTGTTATTTTATATCAGTGTTAGACAGACTTGGTGGCACGGGAACCCTAACCCCTTGGCTCCCAACGTCTTAACAGCATCCTTCGTGAACTCTACATCTCACTCACCTCACGTAGTGGTCCGCAGAAATGGCGACGGTAGCGAATGTCAATAGCGCCAGGAATATATAGGGAACGGGTCGTTCTGATCAAAGCTTCCGAATTCCACCTTCAAGAGCACTGTGACGGATTCATGTAGCTATACATGATTCGTCAATTTCTTCATACGTATATTGTCAATTGGTACATTTGGTGTACTGTACACGTCAATTGATAATTTGACCAATGATAGTTGAGAAGAAGTTTTGTCAATAGTTTAACGGACGTAGCTACAACAGGGTAGTGCAACAAATTGCTAGCGACAGTTAAAACTTAATGTCACTTCATTTTTCCATCGTGAGCGCTAGTACCATTACAAGCACATGCCACGACCAATTTAGAGACCGCTCGTATCCCTAAGTTTGCGCTCTCGACAAGGCCACTGTGTTTTCTAGATAACCAATCTCATTTGAGTCGTCTCCTGATGACGGCGAAGCTGAAAGTAGCAAACTAACCTGGAACTGCGGGTGATCATGGAAGAAAATCAGAATAGCGTACGAGCAACCAATTACAATGTACTCCGAGTGCATGACGGAATAGGTTTTGGCTGCATCGAGTACCTGAAACTTCCGCCGGTGTTCTTCGGCTTCCCTGTGTGCCCAAATGGACGCGGATGCATTTTTTACCTGCTTGGTGGGCTCAGTTTCGTGTCTGCATCAGAGCTCGCAAAGGGTTACCCGTGCAACGGGGTTACATGGAATAGTGGCCCTGGCACAATTCAGGGATGGCTACACAAAGATCATTCCCCTGAGTAGTGACCCAATAGGGACAGCGAGCAAGCCGAAGGTCTTTCTCCGCGCGCACACTGCTCGACACGGCCGCGGCGGCGACGCACAAGGCGAAGATCTTGCTGCTGTTGCTGAGACTGAACATGGTTAGGATCGCTCGGTAGGGTGTGGTAGTAAGCTCAGTGGTAGAGCGCTGGCTCTGGCGGAGATCGAGCGACTTGCTTCGATAGGTGGGTGCTCAAGCGAGTAGATTTGAGAATGAGTGAGTGCGTTAGGCGGGAGCGAGGCTGATTGGATGGCTGACTGGCGAACACCAAACGTCGACCTCACCTCGCATCGACTACCTCTGACCTGTCAGCCGCCGGGTCTCGCTGCTGCGCTATCATAGCGCTGGGCTGATGTTTACCAGAGTGGAGCTGGATGGATGCTCGATCTTGTGGACCGGAGCTAGTGTACCGGCACCGGTGGGGTCACCACGGTCACCACCTTCACACATATGCTGGTGCATAGCGGCGAGTTGAGCGGCCAGGTGATGGCAGTGTAGACATAGTGCGCAGTACTGCACCACCTACACTACGGAAGGGGGAGGGGGCTGCATGGATGTTTTGCAAAGATCCGGAAGAGCCGTCAGGCATGTGGTGTACGTCCTTGACCGTCATTGACCCCAAGAACGACACCTGCTCAAGGCTTGACGTCATCCGGCTGGAGTTACGACTTTGTGTCTCCGTGTGGAGTAGTTGTTACGTTAGCCCTCAGCTTTCTCTGAGCACTCACTTCCCAATCGTGCACATCAAGCACAAGCCGTCCCCCTTCCCAAGGCCGCGGTCATTTACCACTGCCAGCGCTTTGCTCTCCTACATCTACTTGGCATGGTTGCTGTGACGCGCAGTTACCGCCTACAGCCTATGAACACTAGCCGTCAGGTTATGAGCCCAAACGGTGCGGTGGCTGGTAAAGGCGCTGGAAACCGAGGTCAAACTATCGCATTTGGCAACGACTCTGTGCTAGAACCCCGAAATGCTTCGTCGAGCCCACAGCCTCACGATATCCCGCCAGCTCGTGTAAGTGGTAGCGAAGCCGCCGATGTAGGACGAGCTCCTGGTGCCCGGAGTGGCGCAGATACTGATGGCCAGAATACCGCAGGTAATGGTGGTCAATATGCTATGGATGAATAACATCATCACTCCGACCTCACTGATCTTTTGTATGGCGTTTTTTCGTGAATATTGACCAATGATTTGCATTGATTCTGTTTCTACCAATCCACTCGAGACATAGCTCGTATTTTTTACCAATAAAAGCTCAGTATAAGTCAGAGGTCGGAACCACCTTAACTCCGACGTATCGGGTCGGAAGCAAGCCTCAGATATGTATATCTGTATAGAGAAGGCCGCCCAGCCACATATCATTTAGATATTACCTCCCTCTCCGACCCATTACGATGAGCCTCAACGATCTCAAGCCCGCCAACACCAAGCGCGCGCGCTCGACCGCTCTAAAGGCGTTCGAGCGCTTCCTCTCGAGCGAAGGGACCAGCCTCGAGCACGTTGGCGCCATGATCTTTGCCGAACCGAGCCGCGCAAGCGCCATCATCCTGACGATAATGGACAAGTTTGGCGTTTATCTTGCTTTCCACGCTGGCTCGAAGGGGCAGTATCTGTCACGGCACTCCGTGGCATAGTACTACCGACAGGTGAAGTGCTGGCTGCTCGATGAATATCCCGTCCCAGGTGGTGCTGTTGCAAGGCAGCTGCTAAGTATGGGTCGCACTCTGGAGCAGCACTGTATTAAGCGCGAAAGCGGTGGTTTCGTGAAGAAGGCGGTGGCATGCACCAAGACCGACTTGCAAAAGATGGTGGGATACCTGTATTCAACAGCTAGCTGCGCAGAGGACTACCAAGATGCTGTATTGCTATGCTTGCTCTGGTACCTGTTTGGCCGCGCTTCGGACTTGACCTTCGTCCGCAAACAGCAGCTCTCCATCGGTGCTGGAGGGGTTTTCTTCATTCGCTTCATTCGGATGAAGACGTCTGATGAGCAAGCGCTGTCGCTTTTCCCCGACGCTGACTTCCGGTCGTGTCCGTTGCTGGCTCTTGCGCTTGCGCTGGCATCTCAGGAAGCTCCATCGACTGCGCTGTTGAGCCATCTTCCAGCGCTAACGGCCCACGTGCCAGTTGAGCTGACTGCCTCTGTCCCCCTCCTGGAGATGCTCGAGGGCTGCGACGACCAAACTCCTTCAAGTGCACCAGCTCAGTCGAATTCATCCAGGGCACCATCACCTCTTGGGATCCACGCTCAAGTTAATCGTCTCCTCGATCGAGTTGCGGGTCCAGCTGGAGTGGAAGAACCGCTGAGCTCGCACTCCTTTCGCCGAGGAGGTGCTCAGCATGCAAACGCTTGCTCGGACTTGACAGCGCAGTGGATCTTCGACCGCGGAGCCTGGAACATGACTACGACAAACAAGGCATTTGCATACGTCTTCAATACACCGAAGGAGGACCACCAAGTTGCGAAGGTGCTCAGTGGTATGGCACCAAAGCAAACCTCTGTGCTGCCGTCACTGGAAGCCTTCGACTCGACTACGCAAGATCAGATCCATGAAGTCAGCCATAAAATATTCAGTGCAAGCCACTCACTGGGAAATCCGGCCTTCAACATCAGCGCTGCTGTGCGAGAAGTGCTGACTGCGACGCTGATCCTTCACTATCCGTCGCTGTTGAAGATTAACCCACGCGGTAAAGTAGTCGCGAAGATTAAGCACTGCGCCGAGGAATCCGGAGTGACGACGACCAACCTGCTCACTTGGTCACAGCAGCTCGCAAGATCATCAAACCAAGCAAACGGAGTCACTGAAGGCATGACCGAAGGAAGTAAAGGAGCGAAAGCTGCATTCGATCATCAAACGGCCTTGATTGAACGATTAATCGAGCTGAATCGACAACTGGAAGCACGCGTAAACTCGTTAGAATCTGCAAACGACAGTAAAAAAGACGATATAATCGCACGACGAGGTGAGCAAGGATCGAAGCGACTGAGAGAAGAAGAATCAAACGTACCCCAGAAGCGCAGACGCCGTTCGAAGCTGCAACCGCTAACCGACACCTGGTTTGCGTGGTATGCAGGAGATCCGCGCGGCTGGAGATGCAACGACAAGCACAAAAAATCAGACGCCAAGCAGCTTGTGGCCTTCTTGAAGCTCTTTATCGAAGATGGATACGTGCTCGACGAATCGTCACCCAGCTACAAGGATGATGTTCGTCAGCTTGGGGAGTTAGCATCAGGCAAGGTCATGGCGTTCTTGCGGTTGCGAAACGTACCCTCATCAGGATCCTGCGCTGTGTTGAAAGCGCTTCGGCAGCTGCATCGCGAAGGAAGCGTGAACGTTCTCATCGGAGACTATCGGAAGCGCCTTGCCATCGGAAGAGTTGTAGATCCTGCACCAGTACACCATCAAAACACACTCAAACAAGTCCCATAGTCCAACACAATAGCACAGTCATTGTTCCTCGTGTTAGTTGTTCTTGCTTCCGTTGATGCCGCTTGCGTGGAGGTCTGCATCGTTCATTCAATCATAGAAATTTTACCGATGGGTGGAATCGAACCACCTTCATCCCTTTCAGGGGCTCTTCCATTGAGCTACATCGGTGGGGGTTAGACAACAACATCGCAGGATACTTTACACTGGAGTGCTCGACGGGGAATTAACGACCACAGTTCTTCGTGGAAGCGACAACCCTCTTAGGTGCACCGATGCGCGGCACAACCCCCTCAATTCACCCTCCCGGGTGGTCAATCGAGCACTGAGTGCGCAGGGCAAACGGCGCAGTCAAACTTACGCGTGCACCACTCATTTGTTAGGTTATTTACGCGCGTAATTACCTGCTGTCATCCTATTTACGAAAACCTTCCCAAATTAGTTCGATATAAAGTTCTGTGATATGGTCGGATTCTGGTCGGAGTTGCATTCACGGTCGGAGACGTGATGATATGGGTACTGGTAGGCCAAGCATGGCACCAGTCGTGCTGCCCGATCAAGCTACGACTCTTCCAGAACGACCGGCTGCCGAGCAGCACGCCTGCCACGACGGCTCAGCCCCCCTCGCCTGAGGGACGCGGTGCTTGCCGCATGTGACACTCGCGGGCCTCGAGAGGTGCTTGGGATGCTGTAGAGCGTCCCAGTGAGGCAAGTGGTACTGTTCCTGCTTCCAGCTCTATGGACGCGGATAATCAACCGCGCCCTGGAAGCTTTACTGGCGTTGATTATGATGGAGCAGCGCACGCAAGCCGGGGTGTAGATGGGGCACGCTCTGTTGGCATCACGACCGCACATTCTCCAATTGGACGCGGAACTGCTGTGACCAATGGAAGCGACCCTCCCTCCTCTCCTTCATCACCGGATGCTTCAGCCACCAGCGGACCTGCACGCAACATCGGAGTGCCTGCCGATGCGGTGCCTGAAGCTACAGCCCCTGGTCTGCATGAAGTCGCTACGCAGCACACTCTAATGGAGGCGAAGAATGGCGCGATGCTGAGCAGAGAGATCAACGTCACTGTGCTGGACGGACACAAGAAGTACGACGCGTGGAAGCAAGATTTGCAGCTAACGTTAAACGAGTGGGGACTGATGGAGTTTCTCGAAGGGACCGCTACGCTGGACGCAGAGCGAGCCGCCATCGACCCCGACTACGCGTTTCTCTTCGGCGAGAGAAAGACGAAGCGTTTCTCCGCCCTGGCTCTCTCTCTGAGAATTCAAGGGGCCAATCGAGACGCAGGACCCTGCAGCACTGGCGAAGTTTCGGCGGTTTCGAACTGCTCTCAAGGTGCTACAGGTGATCCCCAGTTGTGACGTGATCGATTGTGCTGCTCGACCAGATACCTCGTGAGCAACTCTAAAGCGGGGGTCAAGACTCGTCTTAACTCAAGTGGGAGCTGCGGATGACACAGCATGTTTGCTAGCGGAGCTCATGGACAAAGAGTCCATTTGATGCAGACGATCAACTTACAGGTGAACCGGCTGGACCTATCGTGAATTGTCTGCAGAAGACTGGCGGTGGTGCAGCAACGCAATCATGGTGAATGTGACCGTGACTGCCACGGGCACTCACGCTCGAGTGGGAGTGTGAGGTTGAGTAGCCGACGCCACCTCAGAGGTGGGTCGTGCTGACTCGAGATGCATCGCATGATGTAAGGTGTGTGGGTACGACATGAGGTAATACCCCTTGGTTGTGACGAGAGCTGAATAAAGACCTCTCTTTTGCAAGCATCTTTCATTTGTGTGTATGCAACACAGTCACATAGACAGTGGCAGCTAGGTCAACTAAGCTACATCGAGGTCAGTTGCTCTTAGCCGCATCAGTAGCCTAGATTGAATGCACATCGCCTAGGAAGGCGGAGACGACAGTGCTGAGCGTGGAGCTGAGGAGCACGCACTTCCCAAACGTGCACCTCAAGCACAAGTCGTCCCCCTTCCCAAGGCCGCGGTCATATACCACCGCCACCGCTCTCCTCTCCTACATCTACTTGGCATGGTTGCTGTGACGCGCAGTCACCGCCTACAGCCTAAGAACACTAGCCGTCAAATGGTAGACCTACTTAACTGTGTGTGGAGCTCCGTTACGGCCCTTGCGTTCTGGTCGGGCGGAGATAGAAGTGGTTACGAAACGCCTTCGTCTTCCCAGGAAACTTGAACATCCTGCGAATGTTTCCCATTTCCGTTGCTGCGACTCATTTGTTTAGGGGGGCAAATGCATATATTCGCTGGCCAGCCTCGCTGGAGGGCGTGGTGAGCGGCCCCCAAGAAAAAAAGCGAACGCGTCCGCAAGCGTGGGCTGTTTGCTAGCCATATGCAACGATTCGCCGTGAGAGTGTTCGTGTCGACTCCGCTGCTTGTGCAAGATATTGCTCGAAACAGTTTGAGACCGAGCGACCCGGTAGCTTGATGGATAGCTGGCTGGTTTCGCCTGCCAATAGTGCAGTGGCTCCTCCGATACTGATGATATGCGTTGAATAATTGGCTGTGGGAACACCGGCGCTGTTGCCTTGAGTGCTGCTGCCACGTCGGCCGAGCTGGTGTCGCTACACAGGTATTCTCCACTGTCTCCGATTTCCGCTTGGGCGCGCAGGATGTGTATTAGCGCTGTTAGTGGGCAGATTACTGAGTCACCGGAGGCATGCATTGTGCGCCAAGATCCGCGGTCGTATTGATCGCACTTCGATCCTTCTAGCCCAATCGTGACGGACGTCGCCGATGACCATGACGCTCGGCTGCCGCGTTGGTCGGAGAAAAAGACGATATCTTGCTTTAAACAGTAGAAGTGCCGCGTGGAACAAATCTTCAGATACTCGGACCTCCGAAGTAAAAAGAAGAAGCCGGTCAGGGCGGTGCCCCACAAAAGACGTTGTCGCGGCTGCTGAAAGTCTATTCTTCGGTGATGTATGCGTTGGAACGCCGTCGTGATGGGTTGACGCTTGTGTACGGAGGTGATAATCGTTTGATGCCTTGCATAAAAAGCGTGAGTTCCGGCGAGGCGGATAGGTCGATACCCATGAAGCGTCGGTGGTACCAACGAACGCTTGCACGTTTCAGCTTCATGGTGCCTTACGTGTTGCCTCGGTTTGTATGGTTCTAACCGTGCCTCTAGTAGTATATTGCGATGCACCCTAACTTCTTATTACTTGGTCGGCCGGTCTGAGAGAACCATGGAGACCAACCCAGTTTCTGCGAGAATTCACACCATTGCTGCCAGTTGTGTCACGATATTCTCGTGGAATCTCGCGAGCTGATCGAAATACCACACAAGGCTTGTTACTGTAAATATTGCAGTAGCGTCAAGATGGTGCGGTTTCAGCAACATTAGCCGCAGTCAGCCGAAGGGTCGGTGCTCTTTACGAGCAACCAGCGCAGTGAACCCATCGAGACCTAGGAATGCATGTAAAAACAGAGTTAGAGTATGGAGCAGTGAATGAGCGGCAGTCTCATTCCGGAATCAACAGAGAATAAAGTCAACCTGCTCTGGCCAAGTAAGGTGGGCTCTCATCTTGGTGATCTCGAGAGCAAATCTCGGACACCTTAGCAGCAATCATCGGAGTGCTTTCAAGACGTGAGCTCGGGCATCTCTACAAACAACAACAAACGACTTCCTCTGTTCAAGTGCTACCATACACTCTTCCATCTCACTAATAGTGAGCTGGAAAAGTGCGACATAGTAGAACTTGAGACGATGCAAGCAAGAAACACCGCGCGCAGAGTGTTGCGGAGTGACACCGCGCCGGAACGGCAGCAGCTGGATGGTACTCAGCGCAGCGCCGAACATATGAGGATCGACCGCCTGGAAGCAAGGCTGGACGAGACCCACGGCGATATTCGTGCCTTTGGCAACAATATCGATGCGACTATCAGCAATCTGAGCACCGGGATCAGCACGGACATCGCCGCGTTGAACCAGACGGTCGCGGGCTTGGTGCAAACTATGCGTCAGCTCGCAGAAGGACTGAACCGAGTGCAACAAGTAGCTCAAGACGCTCATCGCATGGCTCAAGGAGCAACTCAACAAACACCAAACCAGCCACCTCCAGCAGCACCTTCGTGGTCAACTGGATCATCAGCTGCACAGCAGAACCCGGCTAGGGGACAGGGTGGCGCCAGGAGCGGTGGGGTGAATAACGTGACGACACCAGCAGCTCGGAGTGATGCGAGTTCGTCTGGAATTTTGAATTTGCGGAAAATGGATGTCAAACCACCAGTTTTTGTTGGGGATATCGATGGGATCAAGTTGAACAGCTTTATTTTTCAATTTGAATCCTACTTTCACCAGAAGGGGTATGATTTTCTGGAGCATGACCATTTTCTCGCGCAGGAACTCAACCAGTGTGTGCAAAATAATGCATTGGTGTGGTACGAGCGGTACATGACCGACGAGACTACAAACAAATTGTGGAGCGCGATTAAGCTCGAGATGATGATGGAGTTTATGGAGCCGAACTTTGAGGAAAAAATGAGAAACCGTTTGCTCACGATTAAGCAGACTGGGGGTTACACGGGCTACGTAGGCAAGTTTCGAGAGCTGTATCGTATTGCTCGTGTTGACACACTCACTGCAATGAACTTGTTCGTGAACGGATTATCGGACATGCAGATGAAACGAGAAATTCAGCGCAAGAGGCCTCGAGATTTGAACGAAGCCATTCAAGTCGGATTTCTCGAGTGGGAACTCAGAGAAAAAAACACGGGAAATAATAGACCCACTGAAAACAAGCCGAAGGGCAAAGTGGGGGGTGCAGCTACTACGGCATCTGGGCAGTCAAGTAACACGCCTCCAGCTGCGCGAAAATCATGGAATGGAGCCCGCTCGGGGAATACCAACGCGAAGGCTCGCAGTAACTGCAGTTTTTGTGGTTGTGGACCACACCGAGTCGAAGACTGCTGGTTCAAATATCCCGACAAGCGTCCTGCCAAATCGAACAAGAAGGTCAACACGATTTTTTCGTGTATGACGGTCACCGATAATCAGTCCAGTGACGAGAACGACCATTTAAACGAGTAAGTCCACTCAATATTGAGCGTTTGAGTGGACATACCCGCAAGCTCAGCAGACTCAAGGGTGAAGGCGATGACTGCACGGACCAAGGCTCGGATGCAGTCTCGACACGGAGCCCGATGCATGAAGAAAAAACAATCTATGTCCAGAAAAATGACATGACTATGTTTGTTTGCGTGACGAATGGAGAACGGAATATGGAATTCGCCGAAGACGATAAAATATCTGCCCAATCCGACGATTCTTTTTCGTTATCTCGTGAATATTGCTGCCTTTTGCATACGAACAGCACTGTTCAGTGCACCCGTGACGATTTATTCCTGACGAATTCGAATTTTATCGATAGCGGTGCCACGATCAATGCTGTCAGCCCGGAATTTTGTCAACGTTCTCAATTGGAAACCAAGATCAAAGACCATGGAGTTGAGATACCGATAACTCTGGCAAATAAGCAAGAAATGAAAGTTCGCAAGCAAACTTTGCGATTGCATTTTTTATGGACTCTTTCGCTCCCTACATTGGTGATTTTCTCGTGCTTCCCGTGCCAGAAAATCAAGACATACTGCTCGGTATGCCGTGGCTTAGAGCGGTCAACCCGGACATCGACTGGATTGAAGAAACCATCAAGCCTAGGGAGATACCGGCAACGAATAAAAACCACAAAAAGAAGGTAAAGATGAAGAAAGTGAAACCTAGGACCACGACGAAACCGTCTAAGCCGGCACTGCAGGTTGGAGGCCAGCGCTTCTCGGTCTCTGGTAACATAAACAATTCATGTAGTAAATACTATCAGCAGGGATTTTGCTCAGTGACAAGTGGTGAAACCAAATATATCACGAGCAAGCAGTTCAAGAGACTTTTGCGAAAACCTCAGGAATTGGAGGGTGTGTTCGTATTGCGTCCAGTGGCTGAAAAAGAACAAACACAATCTGAAAAAGCACTTACGGAGGTAGATGACTACAAAGGTCTTCCCGTATATCCTGTGCTGGACCGCCATCGAGCCGTGTTCAGGAAGAAGTTGCCGCAGCAACTACCGCCTAAGACGCATGGAGTCCACGAGATGGACGTGGATACAAAACAGCCTATTTTCCGTCAGCAGTGGAGGCAATCACCGAAACAAGAACAAGAAATACGTGCGTGGGTAGAAGAGATGCTACGAGCAGGTCTGATTCGTCCTTCGTCCTCCCCCCACGGTGCCCCTACCTTTTGTGTTAAAAAGCCCGTGGGTTGGCGCATTGTGCACGATTTCAGAGCGATGAACAATCACACGGTTAGAAGAACATTGCCGATGCCGCGCAAGGATGTTATTTTTGAGCAAATGCAAGGTGCTTACTGGTATAGCAGCATGGATTTACTCAGTGGTTATTACCAATTCCGTATGCGCGATTCTGACATCAAGTATACTGCCTTCCAGACAGCGGACAGGTCGTTTGAATATCTAGTTGTACCGATGGGTTTATCAAACGCACCCGCAACATTTAATGACGGAATTCGCAAGTTGCTTAAGGACTTAGCTGATTTCTGCCTCTCCTACTTCGATGACATTTACATCTTTACGCAAAGTCAAGATCTAAAGGCTCATCTCGCCGCTGTTGATCGAGTGTTAAGTCGGCTTGAAGACAACCAATTCTACGTCAAATTGAGCAAGTGTGTGTTTTGCTCCGCTGAGATACCTTGCTTGGGAGATTACATCGGTCGTAAAGGAGTGAGAATCGACCCGAAGAAGGTGAAAGTGCTTCGAGAATGGCCTCGGCCTACTACTAAAAGTGAATTACAATCATTTCTTGGTACCGCTACATACGTTCAACGGTTCTGTGATGGATTCGCTCACGATGCGGGACCTCTCTTTGAAATGTTGAAGAATACCGACAGCGCTAAAAGCAGGGTGACGCTGCACTGGACGTCAGAACAAATTCAACATTTTGAGCAGCTCAAACATCGAATTTCGGCGACCCCGGTACTGGCCGTAGCTGATTTCACTAAACCATTCTATCTTAGGATGGATGCAAGTGATTATGCGAACGGGGGTGTTCTGTATCAAATGGTAGAACATGACGGCGAGGTCGTTGAGAGACCTGTGGCAATTAATGGCAGGAAATACAAGGGAGCTGAAAAGAACTACTCGATCAGAGAAAAAGAGCTATTGGCAATCTTGTTCGGGCTTCGAGTGTGGAGGGTGCATTTGCTTGACAATCCCTTTATTGTGGAGACCGACCACAAATCGCTTGAGAGTGTATTCGCCCAGAAAAGTATTTCGCGGCGTATAGCACGTTGGTATGACGAGCTCAGTGAATATCCTGTTTCGTTTAAGTATATTCCTTGGGGCAACTAATACCGTGGCAGACGGCATTTCACGCCGAGCTGATTTTGCAGAGCATAGTTCATTGGAGCAAATAGTGGCAGCCAGTGTTATTCACAAGCGTGTGTGTGCTGGTCTGACTGCTGTAGTCAGCGAAGCGATAGCTCGCTACAAGGAGGATCCGATTACACATGCAATTATTGAAGCACTACAAACCAAACCCAACGGAGATAAAACATCGCGAATCCGACATCTTGCGCGCTATTCGCTCAACGGAGACAAGTTGTTGTATGCAGGGCCTAATGATGAAGCCCCACGACTCGTCTTACCAGTTATTGATGAGCTGATTAGTGGGGTACTGTTCGAATTCCACGATGTCGAGTGTTATGGCCATCCTGGTGTTGATCGAACACTTCGTCTCGTTGAGCAACATTACTATTGGAGGCACATGGTACGGAGTGTACGTGCTTATGTCAAGTCGTGCGAAGTTTGTCAGCGAACGAAGGCTAGAAACACCAAACCACCGGGTCTTCTGCAAAGCCAACCAATTCCGCGTGGGCGGTGGACACACATGGCGATGGATTTCATTGTTGCTCTACCAAAATGTCGTTCCAACTGTGATTCAGTGCTCGTGGTAATAGACCAGCTGACTAAGCGAGCTCATTTTGTAGCTTGTAAAGGTACAGCTACCGCTCGTGATGTTGCTGAGCTATACCGTGACAGAATACTTGCTCTGCACGGTATCCCGACTGAAATACTTTCCGATCGGGATCCAAAGTTTACAGCATCAGTGTGGACTACATTGTGCACGATGCTGGGCACCCGTCAAAAGTTGACCACTGCTTTTCGCCATCAAGCAAATGGAGTAACCGAGCGCCTAAATCAAACAATTGAAAATTATTTGCGAGCTTTTACGAATGGAGCGTCCGACGACTGGGACTCGTATCTAGCTCTCGCAGAATTTGCATATAACTCACGGTTCCAGCAGGCAATATCGATGGCACCTTTCGAAGCCGATCTTGGGTACCTACCCTCGACCCCTGCTACATTGCTTAGCCCACCTCGTGCGACCGGCGCTGAACGACAACGCTGTGCTTTGGGGAAGACGTTCCTCGAGACACAGTCCGATCGATTAGCTACTGTACGACGTGAGCTTCAGCGGGCAGCAGATCGCATGAGCGAGTACTACGATGCCAACCGACCCGTCCAAGCTTTTGAAGTCGGGGAGGAGGTACTGCTATCTACCGAAAACCTGGCAAACTATCATGCTGGAACAACAAAAGAAAAACTAGGAGCGCGATGGATTGGCCCTTACGCAGTTATCAACAGACTGGGCCACGACTATTATGAACTGAAGCTGCCGAAAGGTGTAAAGTTTCATCCCGTCTTCCACACTAGCTACCTGAAGCCGTACATATGCAGTAGTGGCAGGGAGCAGCGGACATTCAAGGTACTGCTTCCGGATAACACTGAGGGTGCGTTAGTGGAGGACATAGTGGATTTCAAACGCGTCCGTGGCAAGGCCATGTACAAGGTCAAGTGGATCGGACACGCCCGCTGCACCTGGGAACCGCTTGAGAACTTGAAATATGTTGGCGACCTGATCAATCGCTTTCATGAACGCAAGAAATCAAGGAGGGTCTCTGCTTAGCAGAGGGAATGTCACGATATTCTCGTGGAATCTCGCGAGCTGATCGAAATACCACACAAGGCTTGTTACTGTAAATATTGCAGTAGCGTCAAGATGGTGCGGTTTCAGCAACATTAGCCGCAGTCAGCCGAAGGGTCGGTGCTCTTTACGAGCAACCAGCGCAGTGAACCGATCGAGACCTAGGAATGCATGTAAAAACAGAGTTAGAGTATGGAGCAGTGAATGAGCGGCAGGCTCATTCCGGAATCAACAGAGAATAAAGTCAACCTGCTCTGGCCAAGTAAGGTGGGCTCTCATCTTGGTGATCTCGAGAGCAAATCTCGGACACCTTAGCAGCAATCATCGGAGTGCTTTCAAGACGTGAGCTCGGGCATCTCTACAAACAACAACAAACGACTTCCTCTGTTCAAGTGCTACCATACACTCTTCCATCTCACTAATAGTGAGTTGGAAAAGTGCGACAAGTTGGTGCTATACTTTAACAGGTAGTGTCTGCAATAGCTCTCCCGCGAAGCATTTCTCCTAGGCGTTCCAGAGATTGTCGAATGGGGACTGAATTTTGACCTGTGTCCATGATCGCGATAAGTTAGTCCAAGTATTGTACAGAGGATCGACGCCCTTGAGCCCGAGTCCGCCATGGTATTCAGTTCCACCGCGATGTGTTGCGCCGAGCACGTTAATGAGTACTTGAA
The DNA here is from genome assembly GCF_018691715.1 of Phytophthora cinnamomi. Classification (NCBI taxonomy): domain Eukaryota; phylum Oomycota; class Peronosporomycetes; order Peronosporales; family Peronosporaceae; genus Phytophthora; species Phytophthora cinnamomi. Next base: position 42,854 of record NW_027151012.1, read on the forward strand.
CTCCGCCAGGGAGATTAAGCAGTTATACATCCGTGCTGTTGGATGGCGACTGGATCGTTTCGCCAACCACGCTACCGCACTTGTGTTATCAATGTGCATGCAGACGTGAATACGATCTCGTCCGGTTGGGGACCACGATCTCCCCCAATGAACTACTGCAAGGACGGCGCTCATGAGCTCTCTCACGTTGATCGAGTTGTCCGTTTTTAAGGTTGAAAAACCGGCTCGCTCGGTGTCACTAAATTCAACGCGGATGAATTGTTGTGGCTGGGGCTCGAGTGCGCAGACTCCAGTGTCCGACGCGTCCATGAACACGTGGCGGGATAGTGGCTGGATCCGGCTGAGCTGCTCGACTGGTATGGAGTTGAATCGGTGTGTCGCTGAGAGAACAGCGAGGAGCCACCTCAGATCGTCGCGTACGCCCTCCGACACGCTTCTGTGCTCATGCTGACTACGGAATATCGTGGTGTGCGCCCGGATAGTTTGATAAAATGCTCGAGCAGAAGGACAACAGGTCCCCACGTGGTGAAGACTTCCGATCAGCTTGTTGAGCGATGATAATGTACATGTTGAAGCTTTCAGTACTTCGTTGATACAGTCCTGGGCCTTGCATAATTTTTCGATGGGGATGGATACGGTGCCCTTGCTTGTGTCCCATAACATGCCTAGTGCTTTTGTTTGTCTCGCTCACGTCGTAAATTTGTCTTCATTCAGCGCTTTGGGGCCTTGGACGATCGCCATAGCTCTCCGCAACGCTAGATTTACTTCCGTGCATCTTGATCCCGTGTCGATTTCGATACAGGTGTGGTCGTCGCACCATACATTACCAGCGAATGGGCTGGTGTCAAGTGGGGAGTAAACTGACTGGGGGCGCTGGCTCATGTATAGCCTGTTGATCAGTGCGCCGGCTACCGAATAAATGCAGGTGATCCACACCAGCCGAACCCACACGATACGTCAATGACCACGTAGCTGTCAAACCTGAATGCAAACATGTGGACGTGTTCGGCGTTCATCGGTATGTGTCGGAAGGCCCCGGATACGTCTCCTAGCATCATAAGTATTGGATGGCCGGGGAAGCGGACTCGTAGTTCCCAGGTACGCTGGCTTATATCACGGGGTGGATTGTACGAAATACTGGGAAAATTGCAACGGTCTGCGAAGTCGTTGACAGCAGCGCCACGTGGATATGAATGGTCATTTATTACTCGGACATCGATTGCGGTCCCGGGCTTGCTCACCACTCTAATTGGGCTGATGAATATGTTACTCCATTGGTCCAGTAAATCCGCCGCAACCACGAGATAACGTCCATCTCTGTGACCTTTAATGATATGCCGTCGTACGCTGCACAGATGATCATTGACTGAAGAGTTGTTGGGGGTAGATTAATCTGCGTAGTCGGCTTCTTTGACAACCACAGAGGTTTGACAGCTTCCCGTACAATGTTGTTCGATAGTGTAGTCGACTCACGGAGGACTGGATCTGAGGGCACAGAGAGCTCGAAGGGTTCCTTGTTAGGCCGGGTGTCATCTACAGTTTCGCCCGGTAGTCCTGCACGAATCTAGCAAGCGGCCACTGTAGGACGCCAGCAAGTTTGAAGTCCGCACGAATTCGGTTCCCGTCAAGCGTTGTGCTGGGGGACTGTACTTCGTTAGGAAGGCGAATCATGTGACTCAAAGCCAGACCGCGATATTGTTTTCTGCGGACCGCTGTCAACTGTCTGCTCACGGCGAACTGAGAAGTAGTAAATCTGTTGTGATCATGTAGTTGTTGCGGATTGAATGATATATATTCTGTGGAATTGTGCATGCCACGGTGTCCGACGACGAAATCACGTGATGCCGACCTGGGGGTGACTGTGAGTGGTGGCGTGGGTGTTTCCGCGAGAGTATAATCTTTGTGTTCGCTCCCGGGTGGCTGTTCCGACGTCACCGGAACTACTTGGTGTCAGAGATCCTGGAATTCTGGAGCCATGCCGAGGAAATGTTTGTCAATCCACGTTTTTGCATCAGCACGTAGGGCCATCGGTTTGAAGTGAGCTCTATGAGGGTCGAAACACTGGTCAGGTGATGGTCCGGAACAGCCTTTCTTTGAGAGGAATCGCATGCACATAACTTTGTCGCCTTGCTTTGGTAGCATCGCCAGGTGGTCTCTAGGCACAGACGACGGTTTTGATGGACGAGGGTCTCGTTGACTCGATCGAGCAGCTGCTGCAGGGCGGTTTGGTGTCCGAAATTTTCCGAGTTTGGAGTTGATCCACAACACGAGCATGCTACATGTCGCGGTGTCGGGCCGTGCGAAGGCGGCTTATGTCTCCACGAAGTCCGCCCCAGTCTTGATGAAGTTGTAGACAGTCGAATTGTAAAATAATTTCGCGAAGTGGAGCAAAGTGTTGAAGGCGTCTAGGATCTCCGCGATGTTGGCTGGCGGTGTTGCTGGCTATAGAGCATTTCAGCGCCCAAAGCTGGTCATGTTGACGGCATTGGTCGCTTTCACCATTTCGAGCTGCCCGAAATATCGTCGGAAGTGCATCAACGAGAGACCTCGGACGCCAAAACCGATGTCGTACGCTCCGCGCAGTATCAGAGGCGTGCCGAGGAACTTTGTGTTGCGGCTCTGTTGGGCTGATTCAAGGTTGGCCTGAGCATTCCTACCTACAAGCGACGGATGAACGACAGCGTTGTGGACTTGGCGCTCAATTTGGGATGGTCGGAATGCAGCGTTGTCGCGGCGTGTTTCCAATGCTGGAACGTCGATGTCGTCGGGGGGTAGTAGGTCTTGAAAGTCGTCGGTTGTGTACCGGGCTCGCTTGCGTAGTGGACGGTTATGTTCCGTCGACGTGTGCTCGTCTTTCTCTTCATCATCTGTACCACTAAAGGTTAAGTCAATATCGTTAACAGCTCGCCGCTTGCCAGTGTGGCCGCTCCTGGTGGCCTTAACAGTCGACGAATCCGTAAATTGCGGATCCTTAATGACAGCACCCTGGCTGTTCCCACGTCCCATGAGTTCGCAATCGACGATGTGTTGGCGTCGGACATACTTGATCTCCAGTGTGTCTGGTCGAATCAAAGGCACACGTTGGTCGGGTTCGAAGGGGATGCTGAGCATCGATGAGGTCACGCTGGCGGGTAGGCCTGATCTACTTTTGCCGCACGCGACGATGGCTTGGTTATGTTTGTCCAGTAGCTCTAATGTGTTGAGCGCTACAATTCACAGATGCACCGGTTTGCAAGGCGTAGTTGAGTCGATCTACTGCAATAGCTGTCGGTGTACTGAGGAGTCGAATGTGCAGCGTGTGCCCGTCTTGGTGTACGTTGAGCTGTGCCTGGGATCCCTCAATCGAGGAACAGGTAACCAGGCCATAAGCCCATTTATCACAGGACACGCCTGTCGTTGGATGAACGCGATAGGCTAGCCGACGTAGGATCCTGGCCATAGCTCCGATTCCGTGGGTTCGACAATGCGGTGACGAAGCACTGATACTTTGACCTCGAGCTCCGTCTCGCTGTCACCAGCATCTGGGCCCGCCTTCTTGACAATTGCGCTTGAACCTTGGACTTGGATGACTGACAGGTAGGTAAATCCTTCCAGGATCGATATGTTGGGACGACCCACGAAGGCAAGGGCACCAGGAATGACGTAGAACGTTGTCATAGTGGCGAATAGGAGGGCTGAGGTGCTGTCGCGAGGAGCTTGGAGCAGTGGCACTTATCGAACGGAGGAGAATTGGAGAATGGTAAACCTATTTAACTGTGTGTGGGATCTCCGTTACAGCCCTTGCGTTCTGGTCGGGCGGAGATAGAAGTGGTTACAAAACTCCTTCGTCTTCCCAGGAAACCTGAATATTCTGCGAATGTTCCCCACATGTACGAAGCTCGGTTTGCTGGTTCGTTTTGTATAGTGCATCGAGTCTTAGTCGTGCTGAGTGATGTGTGCCGTGGAGATGCGGGGCACCTCGTGGGTGGGGGACATCTGACCGCTGGCTCAGCTCGGCTCGGCTCGGCTGAGCTCAGCTTAGTTCCTCGATTTCGAATTTGTATCCTATCACTTTATAATATCGTTTGTATGCACCTTGTTGAAGTTCGATGGACCAATCAGGAGGTCTCGATCCAAAGCAACGAGCACGACACTCACCGACAAAACAACGATTCCATTCGACCTTCTTACTCCTCACGCTATAAACTAAACACAATGTGCCGGTGCTCTTATCTTGCCCGAACCGCTGGGCAGGTCGTATACTCATGGTGCGAGGTCGTTCGTGAGCTTCGTAGTCACAACACAGTACTGGCCGTCAGATATCCACTTGATCTCCCCCTGCCGGAACGCCCGCCTCGTGCGTTCGTTCCAATTTTATGAAGAGATTAGTCAATAACCTCAATAGAGCTAGCAAATGCCAGCACTTTACTCGTTCTGCCAGCGCTATACTCGTTCTGTCCTCGTACAACCACTCGCACGCGTTCAAGTAGCACGCCGACTGTCCCCAGATCCCGCGCGTGACGCTTCTGAAACACCCCCGGACCTCAGTGACCGCTGTTTCTTCCGCCCACGTCGTACGCCGACTGGAACCCAATCGTCGCACCGCTTGCTGCCACACTCGCATCCCACAGTGGCGTCTCCGCCACCACACTCGTTCTCAGTTACTCTCAACTCGGGGAGCTCTCTCTCCACCTCGTCAAATCCGTAAGAGGGGCGTTCACTTAGCCGTCGCCCGTCCAATTCGCAAGTGGGCGCTCACTACGCCGTCACCCTCAGTCGTCCGCACGTTTACTCAACCGACCGCCTGGAGGTACTTCAACGCGTTCGGCAGCACGGCGGTCGCGCTCTCCACCAATGCGCGTCCTGCGATCGTGCCACTCGCACGTCTGATCCTCCTCAGCGTTCCCGCAACGCATCCCCAACAAACTCGCTCTCTGCTCGTCGTGCTCGCCGCGCACGTCGCGTTCGTCGCGTTCGTCTACCACGTCGCGTTCATCGCGCACATGACGTCCATCTCGTACATGCGCCTGCTGAAGGCCCACCCGTAGCCCTCCACTTTTACACGCCTTCATCCACCCCAGAGTTGTCCACGACTCTGTCGGCTTGAAACAACGCGTCGTACTCCTTGACTGATACCCATCGGCTTCGATCATTTGCACGCGGGTTTCGTCGTCGCTGCTCCGCCGTTCGCATAGGCCTGAGCTCATACTCGAGCACATATTGTCCTGCTCGATTCCTGCGCCGTCGTCTCCCAAGTTCCACCAAGAGCTCGTGCGATCTCCACCGCACCTTCGGACTCGCCATTGGTCGTTCACGTTGCTTCTTGCCGATTGCCGCAACCGCTGTCTGGACAGGAGCCGCCGCTGCTGGAGCAGTTGCCTCTGGTGTCGCACCATCCGCCCGCCGTCCGACTGCATTCTCGTAGTTCAGCTGTATCTCGATATCTGCCGCCGCCCGCTGCAATGATGCCACCGGGTAGTGATAAGATACCAGGTACGACACGCGTGCAATGTGCCGCTCCGGCTCACTCGTCACGTCCTCGCGCTCGACCAAGTAGTTGTCGTATCCCACCGGCTCGACCACACGCATCGGGTCTAACCATTGATGAACGAATTTAGACGCCTTAGGCCCACGTGGAGGCTTGAACATCCAAACACGATCTCCGGAACTGATCGTCCGTCTGTTCCGCACTTTCCTGTTGTAATACTTGGCTTGTCGCTCTCGCTCGCGCGTCGTAGCCTCCTCTGTACACCGTCTGCCGCTTTCCATCGCCGCCAACAACTGCTGGTGGTATGCCATCACCTCACCGGCCTCGTTAACACTCGTACTTCACATCAACTCGTTGGGGCTTCTCAACCTTCTGCCCATCATGAGCTCGTTCGGTGACAGTCTGACTGTCGAATGCTGTCCAGAATTATACGCATAGACCACAAAGTCCACCCATACATCCCAGTCTCGCTGCGCGTCCTCATTCATGTATGTCGCAACGCAATCCTTCCATGTCCTATGGAACCGCTCGACTAATCCGATCATCTGGGGCCTGTAAGGCACCGGGTTGATCTGCTGCGCCTGGGGCAGAATAACCAGCTCCTCGATCACCTTGCCCGTCAATTCGAGAGCTCCATCTGTCAACAACTCGCGAAAAGACCCGAACTTGAGGATCACGTGCTTCATCAGGAACTCGGCCACGTTCTCGGCCGTACGCTGCTTCACCGTCACGGCCACAGCGTAGCGCGTCACGTACTCCAGTGCCACAATCACGTAGCGCTGACCGCCATCACTCATCGGCAAAGGCCCTGCAACATCCAGCGCCCACCGGTCGCCTACGTCGCCGCCTCTGATACTTCGGAGCGGAGGCACTATCTCACGTGGCCTCGCTTTCCTGCTTCCGCACTCCTGACAGCCGCGTACCCATTGTTTCACCTCTTGGAGTAGCCCTGGCCACCAATATACTTGGGCGATCCGTGCGTGGGATGGGGAGCCCTCAAGTGCCCTGCCCACACGGAATCATGGCTCTCCTTAAAGACAATCGCCCACAGCTCCGATGGTAACACCACACGTCGTCCATTCGCGGTGTTGATCAGCACCAAGCCGTGCCGTGTCTCAATCTTCATGCTCTTGTACTCGCCCGCGCTCACCAGTCGCTGCACTAGCCTACTCCTTTTCTGTGCTGTCACGATGTCTTCATCCGTCAGCTGGAGTGTCTGCACGCCCACGCGCTGCTCGTTGTTCTCTTTCACTGACGTCGCCTGCCGTTCGTTGGCATGCATCGCCGCCGATGTCTTGGTTGAAACGCCGTCACCGCCAAGTATGGGTCCTACTCGTGGTACTTTATCTCCTGTCAAATTCCGTGGCGTCGTCGTCATTTGCTGCCGTCGCCCGCTTCATTGTACGGTACCACCGTATCGTGCGACTTGCCCATGTGCGGCCTTGTGCCGCTCGTCTTCGTTATGCCGCTCGTCATCGTCGTGCCGCTCATCACCTCCGTCCCGTTCGTGGCATCCGTCGCTGCTCGTGTTACCAGGACATCGCTGTCCGTGCCCCCCCCCACGTCCTGCCGAACACCAGTCGTGCTCGTGTCTATGCTGCGTTCTGCGCGGCGCGGTATTCCGCGTGCTCCCTTCGTCGCCTCACCGCTCGGCGCGGCGTTCGCGTTCAAGACCGCCTTCTCGTCGGCCACCATGAACTGCACTTCCCGCGATTCCGCCGGCGTTCTCTTCAGTGCCCCTCGTCTCGACATGGGCGTCCTCGGAGTCCTCGCCGTCGTCAACGTTGCTGCTTTCACCGTCTCGCTCTTCGCGCTTGACTTGACGGAGCCGTGCTTGCGCTGTTTCGTCGTCCCGGATGATGGTTGTGTTGCAGTCGCCACTGCGATGGCTCGCTCAGCGTCACCCCCACCAGTATGCCGTCCTTTGTCATCACGCCGTGCTGCTGCATCATAGTTTTGCTGCCCGTCGCTCTCGTTGCCACCGACCACATTGCTAGCCCACGTCACTCGCCTCCATCGTGGTAGCTGATCACGTTCGTCGTCCGCGTCGCGCAGTTTGGAGCCGCCGCCGTACACGGTCATCACTGCATCAGCTTCGTGTCGGTCGTCGCCTCCGCGCTGGCCGCTGTCTCCGCAGTGCTCATCGTCGACACGCTGGCCATCGTCCTCGCGCTGGCCGTCGTCACTTCCCCCAAGTGGCTGTCCACCGCCTGCTTCAGATACAAGCCCTCGTGGCTGGGGTCGCCCGCGCACTGCACCTCCGTCGTGCACGTCGAGCAGGTCGCCGCGGCTGTTCTTCGTTCTCGCCGTCTTCTCACTGTCTCGCGGCTCCGCCGTTACTTGTTCAGTCTGGTGCTCGTCCCGGGCAGAGTCGACCGCCTTAGCCGTGCTTTTCGCTATTTTGTCCGCGGTGCCTGCTGATGCTGCGGCCGCTCGCCGCTTAGCCTTTCGCCGTCTTCCAATCGCTGCTAACACCGTAGCAGTTGTCGGTGCTCGCGACAATGCATCAGCGACCACGTTCGTCGCTCCCGGCCGATATTGCACATCGAAAGCAAACTCCTGCATAGTCAACGCCCACCGGTGTAGCTTTCCCGTCCGGTCTGGACTCGTCATGAGCCATTTCAACGCCGAATGGTCCGTGATGATAGTAAAGCATCGGCCGTATAAATATGGCCTGAACAATTTAATAGACCAGACCACTGCTAGACATTCTAGCTCAGTGATCCCATAATTCGCCTCTGTCACGCTATTCACCTTACTTGCGTACGCAACTGGTTGCCATCCAATCCCGCGATCTTGCATGAGGCATGCACCGAGCTCCACCTTGCTTGCGTCGGTTACTAGTCGAAAGGGCAGAGAGAAATCGGGATAAATCAAAAGAGGCCGAGTCGTCAGTACCTCCTTCACGTGCTCGAACGCCGTCTGTTGTGCGCTTGTCCATTCCCATTGCACTCCCTTTCGTAACAGTTTGGTCATAGGCGCCATGATACCGCCAAACCCCTAAATGAAGCGGCGGTAATACCCCGCTAAGTGCACGAAGCGCTTCACTTCAACAACTTCTTGTGGTTGTGGGAAATCTCGCACCGCTCTTACGATCCTATCCAAGGGTCATACGCCATCTGCGCTCAGTTCGTGACCAAGGTATTCCATCCGTCGTGCCGCAAACACACTTTTTAAGCTTTAATGTAAGTCCTGCCGCCGCAAGTCTCTCAAGCACGCAAGCCAACTCCAAAATGTGTCTCTCAATTCCTCCACGTGTATAAACCACGATATCGTCCAGATAAACTAAACACGTGGTCCATGGCAGCCCTCGTAGTACATTGTTCATCATTCGCTGAAATGTAGACGGTGCGTGAGTTAGTCCAAATGGCATTCGCACGAACTGATACAACCCTTGCTTCGTTGTGAAGGCCGTCTTCGCTTTGTCTTTCTCAGCAACTCGAATCTGCCAATATCCAGCTTTTAGGTCCAAAGAGCTGAACAACAAGGCGCCACCCAGTGCCTCGAGAGTCTCATCGATTCGCGGAAGTGGATACCGCTTAATCCGTTCAACCACTCGTGGATCCGCTCACGCCGCAATTCTCCGTTCATTTGCAATAACTCTACCCTGCTATCTAGCGATACCCACTGACTCAACCCTTGCCTTGCGGACAATCGCGCCTGCGCGTTCTTCGCGTTCACCGCCGGCACTATCGCTTTGCCGTTTTTGACCTTCGTGACGGTCGCCGCCAACATCGCTGCGCCGGTGTACTTTGTAGACAAGAAGACGCCTACTTCGCCATCATTCGCCGCTACTGCCACCTCGACCGGTGTCACTGCACATGCATCAATTTCCGTTCTTCGCACCATTCGCACAGCAGCCACTCGTGCACCATTACCATCGCCGCTCGTCCTAAACGGGATGACCACTATCCGACCCTCCGTAGTGTAGCGAATTTCATTCCTATCAAAATCCATAGTTGCCCCATACTCACGCATGAAGTCAACGCCAAGGAGGAACTCGTCCGTGCATCCGGACACAATACATGCCTCCACACGAATGATTTCATCAAAGACACTGCGCATGTGGAACTCCCACACACCCACTATGTCCAACAAAAAGCCACCAATGCCTTCTACATACTCGACAGGGGCTACTCGCTCAACTCGATCGCCGTACTGCATCCAGTCTGTGCCTGCCACCGTGTACCTCGCTCCACTGTCGAACTTCACGTGTCTCCTCGCGCCCGACACTTCCATGATCGCGGTGGGGAGCCCGTCATCCGCTCCAATGAACTCCACGATATCGCCACGAACTAGCCGTCGCTCAACTTGGTCACCGCGATGCTGCATAAGACTGACTCGTGCAAGCTTGACTTGATGCCGCACTCGTCCCTCGGCTTCGTCATGCGCACGCTGTTGCTTGCGTTCGTCGAGCTCCCTCATGGCGTCGTCGGCCACACGCTGCCGCTCCGCCAGTCGCTCGTCACTCATGCGCTGCTGCTCCACCACTCTCTCACGCTCCGCACTTCGTTTGCGGGCAATCTGAACCTTTGCACGCTCACGTTTCATTTGTTGGCGAGCCTCCCGTCGTGCAACGCGTGCTTGCTCAACGTCGACACGCTCGTAGACATTGCCGCCCGATTCACTGCTCGCCTCGCTCGTCGTGCCGCCGTCCGTGGCCACGTCGCCGTTCGGATCGTTCAACGCGGCCTCGTGCATCGTCGCGGGCGCCGTCTCCACCGACGCCCCTGTTCCCATCGTCCTTGTGGACTCCGGTGCACTCGCGCTGGTCACCACCAAGCACGCTTTCGCTGCGCGGCTTCTCGTCACCGGGACTGGCTCCACCGTGTCCTTCTCCATCGAGGCGTCGTCTGCCATCATCTTCTCCCCGTTCGTATCTTCGGCCAGCTTCTCATGCGCATCGTTCGCTACGCCGACGTTCTTCATTGACGCCGTACTCGTACGCATCACTGCGCACGAACTGTTCATCCTGCTCGGGCGCATCTTGAGTACCGTGCTCGTCTTCCTCACGCCCGACTCCGTCGTGCCCACAGTCGCCACCAGCGACTCGTTCGCCTGCGCCGCCGTGTTTTCATTCGTCGTCGCATCCGCGTCCGTCGTCACCGACACGTCCTTGTACTCGTCATCATCACCGCCGCCGTTGCATGTGGAACCGATGCCAACACGCGGGTGCTGCTCATCGTCATCTCGTCCACGGTTGCTGCCGCCGACGCACTTGGCTGCGCGCCTTCTCCAGCACCAAGAGGGTCTGCGCCTTCTCCTGGCAGACGTCCATCGTTCGCCCTCCGTGTCACTTCATCCTTGTCTCGTTGCTCGTGCTGGTGGTCAGCTCGCACGTACCGCGCGGCTGCCATCGCTGGACGTACGGTGTCTACGTAGATAGCAGCTCGCGCTGTATCCTTCGCCTCTGCCTCCCTTTTCATCATATCCACGACCGAAGTCGCGCCGTCGTTGCACAAGTGTACCGCTCCCGTCATCGTGCGCACAGGGACACCTCTCCTCGCCCTGCGTTCCTCGTTCTCGTCAGCATTTACCGCCCTCGTCTCGCTCATCTCGCCAGAGTCGGTCGCGCGTGGCGCCTCTCTGTTCCGTACATCGTCTCTTCCGTTCACCAACCGAACAGTCGTCGTCTGCTCAGCTCTTCTCGTCCTCATTGTGTCGGTCGCTGGAGCAACCTTCACCTGTTTCCGTCTATCGTTACCATCCGCCGTCAGCCCTTCCAGCCGAGGGTTTTCACCTCGCACCGGTTGCCATACCCCCTCAATCGCGCCCGCTACTCGTTTTCCGCAGCTGAACGTGGCTTACGCCCACGCTGCTCCAAATAGGCATCGTTCTGCGCCTTCGCATCAGGGTCGGTGCATGCTCGTGCATAGTGACCAGGCTGATGACACGAAAAACACTTCGGTTCGTTCGGGCACTGTGTTGCCCAGTGGCCTGACTGACCGCAGTGGAAACACACTCCGCTGTTCGGACGGCTCGTGCCGCTTGACCTGCTGTTCACGCGCTTCTCTTCCGTCGTCATCGATGTATCTCGCCTCTTGTCTCCTCCAGCCTGTTTGACTGCCGCTTTGAACTTCTTACGCGGTTTGACATTGGACTCGTCTGTCTCGTTCTTAGACCGAAACTTGACAGCACTCTTGCCCGACGCTGTGGCGTTCGTCACCACCTTCGCAGCAGTTCGCTTCCTGTCCGACTTGCGAGGCTCGTACCAGTACTTACCGTTCCAGACGGGTCCCGGAGGCGGATCCCACGTATCGGTGGCCTTGTTATAGACACCCTGGGGGGACGTAAAGAGCGCCACATGCTCCATGTCCTTCCATGCCATTATTCCCTCATTCGTTGCTCAGCATTTCGGCCGGCAGGTTCATACCTCCGATCCGAGGTATCGCTTGCCCCGTCGTTCCAGCCATCGGTATCAAGTACGGCCTCGGTGCCATGGCCCACGGCAAGCCGCTGTTCAACATCCCTTGGGCGACGTTATCCATCGGGTCGTCGATCTCGGTGGCCTTGTCCACGGCCTCTTCCAGTGTCTTCGGCCGTGGTTCTTGTCGGACACGCTTGCGCGTAGTCTTATCAAGACACCGATAAAATTGCGCGAGCAGGACGCGCTCATGCACATTGTTACGGCCGATGATATCTCGCAGGCCAGCCGCAAAATCTGCATCCGTTTCTCCAGGCATCGTCGGCCGCATGCTCACGTGCCACTCTGCCGCTGACTTGTCATTGTGTTCGCCGTAGCAGCGTAGCAAAGCCTTCTTGAGGTTCGACCACTTCCTCTTCCTTGTAGGTAGCCTCCTGTTCATGTTGACTTACCACTTGGCGGCGTCCTCCATCAGTTTGTTGCCTAGGATATAGTAGAGTGCAGTGTCCGACTACTTTCCTCGTCCCGACTCTTCAGCTCCTTGGAGGGCCAAATCTACACGGTCGATCCACGTCGAGACCGATACCTTCGGCGATGGCGTGTAGGTCGGATGCTCCTGATCCTTGACATTCTTTCGTCGTGAGCGGCACTCACGACGCGCTCGTTGTCCACGTCGCTCGTTACGTCGGCGCCGTTCGCTGACGTCGTCGTCCGAGCAATCGCTCGAGTCGTCGCCAACCGTCACTGTCACCGCTCGAACCGCTCTCGCTGGATCTGCTGCTCGACTCAGACGAGCTGCTCTCGTCATCAGGCGCTCCTGGTGTCGCCCTGGTCTCGTTATCACGACGTTACCGCCCACGCGTTGCAGATCGTCGCCCGTGCGTTTCATCGCTCGGCGTCGGTGGTTGCAGGCGCGCTACCATCGCTACCAACTGCTGCATGGTCGTCGCCATAGACGCCAGCTCAGGCGTAGTCGCCGTCGTTCTCCCCGTCGTCGTTGAAGGTGTAACCGTCGCCGTACTGCTCACCGCCGTACGCTCCGTTGTCGTCGGGATTGCTGAGGTGCTGCCCGTAGTCGCCGGCACCACCTCCACGTGTCGTGCGCTGCCGCTCCTCGTCTCAGCGTCCGCCCGAAGTACTTCTTCACGTGCCGTTCGTTGTTGTACATCCGGTTCGGCTCGTTCGTCCATACTCGCGTCCGCAGCACGCGCCTGCTCTCGTCTGCGCGTGTTCTGGGCAACCTGGGCTTGGAGGCAGGATACCGCAGTCGTAAGTTGGTGCAGCGTGGTGGCAATGACCGCTACTTCCTGCGCAGGCGCTGATGCCGTTCCCTCCTTGTTTCGTTCGGCGTGTTCACTCGCCATGGCGCCGGTCGTCTCTCGTCTTGTCGGCTCCTCTGTCTCCGTGTTTTGCTCGTGCTGGTGTAGGGTCTTGGATGCCGTGATCGGAAGCCTTCATCTTTTCCGTCGCGCGCCTCTTCGTCTGGGCCGAAATATCTTGGGTGCCGTGCTTATCAGCTTCGCCCTGGCTCGACTCGTCGTCATCGTTGGTCTGGACCAGCAAATCCTTGGCCTTGCGCCGAGTGACGCGCTTCGACTTGCCGGACCTGGAGGCCGTCTTCGTGCGCGTGGAAGTCAAAGTCGTCATGGGCGATGCCTTCATCCGCTGATACACTCTCCAACTCACTCATACCGCTCAATTGACGCCCCTGTATGACCACCTTGTGCCGGTCCTCTTATCTTGCCCGAACCACTGGACAGGTCGTATACTCATGGTGCGAGGTCGTTCGTGAGCTTCGTAGTCACAACACAGTACTGGCCGTCAGAGATCTACTTGATCTCCCCCTACCGGAACGCCCGCCTCGTGCGTTCGTTCCAATTTTATGAAGAGATTAGTCAATAACCTCAATAGAGCTAGCAAATGCCAGCACTTTACTCGTTCTGCCAGCACTATACTCGTTCTGCCAGCACTATACTCGTTCTGTCCTCGTACAACCACTCGCACGCGTTCAAGTAGCACGCCAACTGTCCCCAGATCCTGCGCGTGACGCTTCTGAAACACCCCCGGACCTCAGTGTCCGCCGTTGCTTCCACCCACGTCGTACGCCGCCTGGAACCCAATCGTCGCACCGCTTGCTGCCACACTCGTAGCCCACAGTGGCGTCTCCGCCACCACACTCGTTCTCAGTTACTCTCAACTCGGGGAGCTCTCTCTCCACCTCATCCAATCCGTAAGAGGGGCGTTCACTACGCCGTCACCCTCAGTCGTCCGCACGTTTACTCAACCGACCGCCTGGAGGTACTTCAACGCGTTCGGCAGCACGGCGGTCGCGCTCTCCACCAATGCGCGTTCTCCGATCGTGTCACTCGCACGTCTGATCCTCCTCAGCGTTCCCGCAACGCATCCCCAACAAACTCGCTCTCTGCTCGTCGTGCTCGCCGCGCACGTCCCGTTCGTCTACCACGTCGCGTTCACCGCGCACACGATGTCCATCTCGTACATGTGCCTGCTGAAGGCCCACCCATAGACCTCCACTGTTACAACAAGACAAGTACGGAAGCGCCAACGACAGGAGACTCTCGTGGAGGGGTGATTCGAAGCTGCCCAAATACACCAAGCGCTTTGCTGCACAGCTTACCCAGAGCTGTCTCGCCTCGTCTCGCGCCACCTCACCTCTCCACAGACGCCGAAGACCATGCACTCGCTCATTCCACCGAGCGAAGTTGGCGGTACGTCTTCTGAGACGACGTGCCAGCCGTGGCCCTAGCAGACGCACTCGCAGTGGCGCTCGCATTGGCGCTCGCCGACGCACCACCAGTCGCTGCGCCATTACCGTTCGACACGGACGTGATGTTCGACGTTCCGTCTCCGTTCGTGACGGTGACGGTCTTGCTCGAGTACGGTCTATTGTTGCCGGCGTTGCCGTTGGCATTCGCAGTGGACGCGCCGTTGGCGCCGGAGGTCGTAGTCGTTGCCGCTGTAGGGGCGCTGTTCACGACAGTAGCGGGTGCCCCGTTGTTCGGGTAGACGGGGGCAGCGTTGTAGCTGTTCACAGCGGGCGGAGAAGCATTGTAGCTGTTGACAGGCGCGCCGTACGGATAGCCGAGGCCCGGCACACCCACTCCGACGTTCGCACCGAGGCCCAGCACGTTGGCGCCGACGTTGCCCAGACCGACGCCGACACTCGCGAGACCAGGCACTCCGACACTGAAGCCGTAGCCGTAGCCGTGGTTAGCTCCGGATTGGATCATATACGGAATAGATCAGGTCTGTGAACAAACATATGTTTTGCCGTGATCGGTTTTGAGGTCTGACATTGTAGTGACGAAAATTCACTGCTGACTTAGGATTTTACATTCGAGCTCATTCGGCAAGATGCGCCGGTCAGCATAGGAGGCGACACCAACCGCGAGCCAAGTGCCACCGCCAACCCATGGAGGTGCCGTTTCAGCCCCCGATGGGGGAGACGCAACAGTCACAGTCATGTCACCAAACACTGCCTCAGTTCTCACGGCACTTCCTGAAGCCGGTGCTGCTCCACATGAACCGCCAGGAGGCGCCGCCGCAGACCCTCCTGAACTTACACCAGGGGCTGCCGCTGTCGCACTACCGGAGGATGTCCCCGCAGCTCAAGCCGAGTCAGGAGGAGGTGCCGCCGCAGCCCGAGCTTCGCTACCAGAAGCCACCAGGACAGCCCAGCTCTATCCGGAGGTGTTGTTGCCAGCGGCCGCAGCGCCGGCGACCGCAAAGAGTTGACGACATGCTACTACCGTGGGTATAAAAACGTTCGAGCGTGGATTCCCTCAAGGATGATTGCGTATCATTGCGGTAAGTTCTCCCAAGGGCATGGTTGCAGTGCATGATGGAGATCACCATCGTTGCCATGGGTTTTCTGCTGGCCGCCCACATACGTGCAGTGTGCCGTTGGAGGCCAGGCGTGTGATTAACGTCACCGAAGCAATGAAGCGCCGAGCTGATACGCTGGCGATCCTGCAAGTTGCTCTGCCCTCACGCCATATCTGATAGGCGTTACGCGAAGGTGCCAACGTCGTACGAGGGCTTTCTGAACAACAATCCTCCGTCGCGTGTATCGATCACGCAACTAACATTTCATCGGTAATGTTCACGGGACATTGGAGACCCCTCCTCTTTCTGTATCACTGAATGAGACTTTGCCTTCGTTTCAGTTTCACTACATCACTAAGCAAAGCCGTGAGGCGTTTGGGGGTATTGTGCAAGGGCGTGACTCGAACAATACGGGATGGACTTGTGCAACGTCTTCAGGATGAGTAACGACCTCATTGCTCGCACTAACAACCCATTAGAGTGCTTCAATATAGAGATCAATGGCCGCTTTCCGAAGCCCCGTCCCAGTATGACGACGTTTGTAAGTGTCATCAAGACACTCTCCGCTGCGTACGTTCGCCGATTTGCTGATGTCCCACGCGGAGCACTCCCGGCAATAGGATTCAACTGCCTCCACCTGTTGAAATACCACCAGACACCCAGGGCGACGACGACCCTGTTGTGGTCGAGCTTCCTTCTGTGGAAAGCTCTGATGATGAGGACGACACCGCGGGTGTCTTGCTGCAGATGGTGTGTTTGAGGTTTTCGAGTCCTCTGTTGCTGTCTTGACTATTACAACACGATTTACGTAGCTTACCGACGGCAGGGATATATAGATAGCGCGAATTTGACTATACAACCACAGCGAGCGAGTTCTATTCCATCGTCTGATCGCACAGATATAAATTCTATAATGGGCCTACTTTGGCTCACTACTTTAGCTTACACGTGCGCAACGTGTATGTGTCTTGCCCTTAGTGGTTGCTTGGCCTTGAGTCTTGTCTAGCTGTGTGCTAGGAGGCGAATTGAAGAGTGTAATGAATGAAATAGGCAAACTACGACTTCCTACTCTGCTCTACTCTCTGCTGTGCAGCGCTCTAATGAAACTCACGCAGCAACGGACGCACCCATGCGATCGAGGACGGGCGCTCTTCGCTGGATCCTCCAGCAACGGACTGCGATCTCCGTTACACTTCCTCCCTTAGAAGTGCCGTTGCTCGTGTAGCTGGAAGCGTATTGATGTATTGTCGAAGAAGCTCAGTGACTTGCGTCAAATTGCTTACCGGTTCCCATGACGAACCGAGTAACGTGTCGAGCCACTTCACTTTGAATTGAAGGACCCCTTTCCGTCGACGATGACCTACAATGGAGTGCACGAGGTGGCCCTCTGTACCGTCCGTTGTTATCACAGGTTGAAGTCGAGTGATCCGCGCAGGATGGTCGTCGTGGTGATATGGACGAAGCCGTGACACATGATACTCCGGATGGAGACGTAGCCCGGGCGGCAGCGCGAGCTTGTACGTGTCAGGTCCGGTTATGTCGGTGATCAGATAGGGCCCGATGAACCTTGGCGCGAACTTGCGCTTGCCGTCCGTGCCGAGGTGTGCCAAGGCGAGGTTTTTGGTGTTCAACAGCACCTTGTCGCCGACTGCAAATACCAGATGCGAGCGATTACGATCATACGCTGCATGCCAACGCTCTTGAGCCGCAGCCATAGCGTCCCGTGCTTCTGCCAAAATCGCCTTTTGGTGTGTGATAAACTTAGAGGCGGAGGACTGGCGAGATGTTGCGACTACGCAATCCGACACTGAGCGCGGTTGGTAGCCTAGATCGGCCATGAAAAGGGACATGCCAGTCGTGCTGTGAACGCGCGAATTGTATGCAAACTCGCACAGCGGTAGGAGTGTATCCCAGTCATCATGATGTGGAGCGACAAAATGTCTAATATACTCGTTCACGAATTTAATCGTGACTTCCGACTGTCCATCTGTGGAAGGTCGGAATGCAGAGCTCAATTGCAATTGGGTCTCCTGTAATTTCATGACCTGCTGCCACAGTTTTGAAGTGAACTTTGCATCTCGGTCAGACACGATAGATTCAGGTAGACCGTGAAGTCTCTGGTAGAAATCGCGAAACAGCCGAGCCGTAGCCTCTGCTGTTGCATCCGTTCGAGTAGCTATAAAATGACTGCGCTTGGTAAGTCGATCTACAATGATGAGCACTGCGTCGTGGCCAGAGACTGTCGGCGGAAGCTGGGTCATGAAGTCCATACTAATATCAGTCCAGCGATTGGCAGGTATCTCTAGCGGATGAAGTAGACCAGCAGGCTTACCGCGGACATATTTGTGCCGCTGGCACAGCTCGCATGATGAGATATAACGTTGCACAGACTCAGCCATACCACGCCAGTAATATTTTTCCAGTAGGAGCAGGAGTGTCTTAGCCTGGCCGGGGTGGCCTCGCGCAGGAGAATCATGCTCCTCGTAAAGAATTAAGTTTCGCAACTCTGCCACGTCCGGAATACACAATCGCTGAGGTGAATCAGGGCGCACTTGGAAATACAAAAGGCCATCGGCGATGGTAAAACGGCGAAGTCTCCGCGATCCAGTGTCAATATCGCCGACGAGGTCCTGCATAATTGGGCCGAATATGGAATCTGTAGCCTAGTGACGCCTGTACATGCTTAGTATGTCGACAGGGTGAGTGACCTGCTGTGCAAAAAGACTGGCCTCCTCCGAGTCAGCGTCGTGGGAAGTGAGCTGGCGTAGGAGTTCCGAGAGGCTGATAGCACGGCTCGTGTCGTCCGACCAATCGGGCCGCCTTGATACACTATCCGCGACGGTATTGGTGCTGCCCGCGATCCACCTAAAACGAGGCTGGAATAGCGCGAGCTCATTTAGCCACCGTGCTAATCTTTGCGAACACGTTTGCTGCTGCAGTAAGGATTCGATCGTTCGGTGGTCGGTGTTGAGGAAGAAAGGCTTGTCTAGCAAATATACCTTCCAGGTGCGCATAGCGTGTAGCGCTGCTAGAAGTTCCTTTTCACGTGTAGGGTAAATTAGCTCTGCTCGCGAGAGCTTCCTTCCGCCATACGTGATAATACGTTCCGCACCGCTATCATCATACTGGAACAAACACCCACCAACCGCAAAATCAGAGGCGTCCACGCTCACGTGGAACGGTTTCTCGAAATCGGCGTGGGCGAGAGTCGGGGTCGAAGACAGCTTCTGCTTAAGCGTCTCGAACGCCGCTGTCTGCGCCGAGGAAAATGTAATCGGGTCCTTCGAACGTTTGTTTTTCACTAGTTCTGTCAGCACGGCGACGTTCTCTGCAAACCCGTCGCAAAATAGGCTAACGTACACACAGGTCCCGATGAAAGATTGCAACTCGCGCTTAGTCGCGGGCAAAGGCCAGTCCCGGATGACTGCAGCTTTGGCGGGATCGATCTGCACGCCGTCGACGCCAACCACATCACCCAAACATGGGATTTCACGCGCGCAAAAAACAAATTTCTCGATCTTCACGTACAACTGCTGCTCGGCACAGCGCGTGAGCACCCTCCTAAGCGCGGCTAAGTGCTCCTCCACAGAGTCGGACGGCGTGAAGACGAACAAATCGTCAAAATATGTCTGACAAAAAGAATCAAGGTCCTTGAAAATGGATTGCACCAGTCTGTTGAAGCATGACGGACTACTTGAAATCCCCATAGGCGTCACCAGGTACTCGAAAAGCCCATCGGGTGTGGAGAAAGCTGTGTAGGGAATAGAATCCTCTCGCAACTTGACCTGAAAGAAGCCCCATAACAAATCTAACGCTGTGAACATGCGCCCGCGAGACATCGCGCGTAGAATTTCGTCCTTGCGCGGTATCGGGTTAGCTGGTACGCGCACCTTAGCGTTGAGTCCACGGTAATCGTGAACGATCCGCCACTCGCCGCTGGCCTTCCGCACACAGAAGGTCGGCGCGCAGTATGGCGAAGACGACGGCCGGATCAACTTGGCCTTTAGCATCTCGCGCGTCCATTGCAGGATTGCCTCGCGCTGCTCCCTTGAAAACGGGAACTGCTTCCGGTGAACGGGCGCTGCGTCTGTAACGTCGATGCTCGCATCCATGTTGCCTTGGCGAGCCGGAGGAACCAATGGTAATTCTGATCTGAATACAATATCTCTAAACTCCAGTAACAATGGATACACTGCTGTATCCTCGAGCGCCTTCCAGGCTGCTGCTGCTTTCGGGGCCAACGTGGTCTCGTCCGCAGAATTGACCAGGAAGCAAAATTCATTGTCAGTAGCTTGTAGGAGTTTGTGCACATCTCGAGGCCGGACTAAGCGCGTGCAGCCCACCTCGGACTGGTAGCCATGAGTATAATAATCGCACACACGTGCCTCAGCACGCCGCTTCGGAGTAAGTCGCGGGTGACTGCATCGTCGCCCACCTACACGCACTGCTGGTTGGGCGTCTGGCCTTGGTCGCACAGTCTTGGCCACCCAGTCGATGATCGGGTTCACGGTTTCGAGCCACGGCATGCCCAACATGACGTCGCACGCCTCCGGGATCTCCATCCAGTAGTGTAAATAGAAAAGTCAGGTAAAATAATAGAGAGAGATGTCACTCGCCGGGGAATGACTGCTTGTTTTCCGCCACCAAGGCGGATTGTCAGTGGCTGGGCATGCTCGTAGACGCTCAGTCCAACATGCGCGGCGAACTGCGGGCACACTGCATTGAAGGATGCACCGCTATCAATAAAATCAGACACAGGCTGGTCCTGGACCAAACCTGGCTGTTGAAGGTGACCATGAGGGGAGGATTTCTGGCGCATCAAAGCAGCATCGTCGTTTTCATAGTCGACATGTGTTTGATGGCCAGATGCTTGACGCTGCGCTGCCGCATGGTCGACGGCAGCAGCGTTCTCCTCGGTGGGGCGCCAGCCCACCGAGCCTCCTAGTTTTTTGGAGCACCCGGACCCTTGCTAGGACACGCGGGTGACTTGTGCCCCTTGAGCCCGCACTTGAAGCAAGTTGGCTCAGTATGGGTACCTCCAGAACTCGGTATCGACTTTGACGGGGTTTGTAAATTTGAGCTTCCTGTGTCATTGCTCTTGGTTTTCCCTTGCTGGAAACGATTCTGCTTGGGGGCATTTATAGTTGGAATCGATTTAGCCTTAGGGACCTCCCGAGAGTCCTCAAAGCGTTGAGCGTGATCGATAGTGTCCTTTAGCGTGCGTGGGCAATTTTGTGAGACGTATGAGTTCGTGTCCGCGCGCAGGTTCTGCTGGTAGAGCCAGCGCTTCACAATATCGGGCATGTCGATGCCCGACATGGACAGCAACTGCATAAACTTGGTGCTGTACTCCTGTTGAGTGGTTGTGACGCGCAGATGATGCATCTTTGTCAACATCTTGAACTCGTAATCATTGTCACGATACCGTGATCGGATCTGCTGTTTGAACAGCGGCCATGTGCGCGGATTATTGCCCATCGCGTGCTTGAATTAACGATACCAAGCCATGACGTCTACGCCCAGAAATGGGACGACCATGTCGACGAAGCGTGAGTCGTTGCTACTCATCTCGATGGTGTACGCTGCGAAGTGCTCTTCTATGTGGAATAACCACAGCTCCAAATCATCCTCGGCGCGCCCGTGAAACTTTGGCGGGTTAGCCTTCTGTTTCTGGCGATTGGCCCGTGTTTGCATCTCATACATTTCCTGCTGGAACCTAGCCTGATGCACCATGAACGCATGTATTTGCTGCTGGCTTGTAGTCATGGCCTGCTGCTGTAGCCAGAACATGTTCACTAGATTTGCCAGTAGCTGGGCCGAATCGGTTGCAGGCGGCGCTGCTGGCGGCGAGACATAATGCCCCTGCTCTGACGATGTTGCTGGTGGGGCTGACCCCGGGCGTGCCGGCGTTGCTGACGGCGCTGGTCCAACTGAGGGTGCCTGCGTAGCAGGCGCCGTGGGTCCCACGTTTGCACCTGCCGGAGGCGGCGGCACCTCGGGGTACTGTCGTTCCTAGGCCATAGTATCGTACTCAGCGTAGCCGTCGGCCCCAGGCACTTGGGAAGAGTCCGTGGAGTCCATTCGTGGAGCCTGGTACGGCCGTAAGTAGGGTGATTCGTCTTCGGTCTGCCGAGCGGTCTTCCTTGAGCTCATGAGCGGACGGACGAGTCTAGTCGTACTTGATCGAGTAGGTACGGTGTTGCCTCGAAGGTTGTTGCAAAGCCTTCGGCTCTAATTTCGAAATTGTCTTGCCCTTAGTGGTTGCTTGGCCTTGAGTCTTGCCTAGCTGTGTGCTAGGAGGCGAATTGAAGAGTGTAATGAATGAAATAGGCAAACTACGACTTCCTACTCTGCTCTACTCTCTGCTGTGCAGCGCTCTAATGAAACTCACGCAGCAACGGACGCACCCATGCGATCGAGGACGGGCGCTCTTCGCTGGATCCTCCAGCAACGGACTGCGATCTCCGTTACAGTATGAGGAAGCGTTAGGTTTATCAAAATTTGAATTAATTATACTTGACTCCACAAGCATAATATAAAGCAAATAAAGACACCAAGTAGCTAGGTTAAGGTAAAATGAGAACTGTATTGTTTGTAAGTTGATCTTCCTCCTAAATCTGCGAAAAACTGTTTGTCATCTACGAAAGGGGTTGGCAGCGGCTGGCTGTCAGAGCCCCGCTAATATGCACGTCTCTGATTGGTAGAAAGATGATGCTTTCTTCCAATAGGATCTTTGGGTAGGTGTGGACCACTCATTGTGGTGGCCCACTTCAATGTATTCATTGGTGCGACTTACGAAGTATCTAAAACTGCTAACAGAATCCTATACAGAAACCTATCTGTTAGAGCCACAAGTGACAGTTGTCATGCGCAAATGACAACAGTCAGTTGTGTGTGTAACACCGTTACATGTAGCGCGGAAAGAAGGCCATGGCTGGTATAGGTAGATTGAAGATCGGATATTTAATATGAATAAGGCATTGAAAGCATGCGAGGTAGCGGATTCACAGTGCGCCAAAATTGGTTCTGTGCCATTTTGGGTCGAGTTACCCTTATGCCGATTTTGTTCAACTCAAATTATATAGAGAACATTTGCTTTGTCGCTCTAAATGTAGAGAGTGATCACATCTTTGCGATGGATGGATCTTTCCGAACATGTCACAATGCATGTGCTTGTTGCAAATCTATATTATAGATTCGCAACAAGCACATGCATTGTGTACTGATATTATGGTATCAGTACACTAACGTCTGCGCTACCTTGCATCCGTACCGGTACTTCGTACCGTATTTGAGATCTCCTAATTCATACGCTAGAAAACGTGCAAAACGCTATTGTCAGAATGTACTTTGCGCAATAAAAGCAAGCTAGGCTGTCGTACGGTATTGATCTGCTGGATAGTGATAGCCCGAGTTGTGGCAAACCAGTTGGCATGGCGTTTCTCAAAGCGCAGATCTAGCGAGCGATGGGCTGTACCACCTTTCCTGCGTCTACGGTGCCAGCAGTGCTGAGCCACCGCATCTACCAGCTCACTTTCAATTTCGTCGCCAACAGAACAGACCATGAACCTGCGTCCCTTGCTTTTCAGCGCTGTTGCCGTCGCTGCAGTGTTCGGCTCGGGGAAAGCTATCGTTATACCTTGTCGACCACGACAAGGTGCAGCCGTTTGCACAGCCGGAACCCGTCACCTTGTCCGAAAAGGTGGCCATCAACTACAAGTCGAGTCTTCGCATCACTTGGGGGTGCCACCCGTACCCTGCTGTCAATGCTGCCGGTGATACGAGCGGAGGGCTGAAAGGCGCGGGGAAAACCAACGGAGGGTGCACTGGGTCTCCTCTGGGTTCGCAAGTGTATGGCCGTTCGGGTTGATACAATGATAGGCCATCATGTACGCGTGGTATTTCCCCAAGGAACAGGGCTACTACGCTTCCCAGGGTTCCCGCCACAAGTGGTCTGCCGCAGTCGTGTGGCTCGATAACCCTGCTTTCGAGAAGCCGAAAATTATCGCCGTGTCGACCATTGGTGTTAGCGGAGTGTATACGATTACGAAGAATGATCAGCAGCGTGACCCACCCTTTGTTGACTACATCAACGAGACCAGTCCCATGCTCGCATACTTGTGTGGGTCTACGGCTACCGGGATCGGCTTGACGGCAGCGAGGGATCAAGGCGAATTCCAAGATCTCATTACGTGGGACCAGTTGACACAGGAGGCACGAAGCGGCCTAAGCAATGCAGACTTTGCACCCCCTTCTCGAAAAAGCCTTCAATCCAAATCTAGAGTCGGCTCGTCCGTTCTTCTAGCTTTCTATCGAAAAAATGGCGCTGCCGAGACACGCGTTCCAAGGTCTCTCGGTACTCGGTAGTGTCAAGCGGAAAAGTGCCTGCAGAAAAAAATGTCACATTGTCATGCCAAATTACACGCGCCATTTTGAGTTTTGCGTTTTGAGGTTGCGGTTTTGCTAACGGATATTACCGAATAACTTAATAACTTACAAACCCTGTATTTATTGAAAGCCCGGTGGTAAAAATGTCCCCGTCGTCAACTAATAAAGGCCCTCTATCAAATAAAAGCCCAAGTAATGACATCAATAGGCTAATAGCGTTGTGGGTATCTGTGGACATTACGCTAGCGGGCCATTCAAACTGGGGGCTACCACTTATCAACGAATGCGAATAATGAGGCAGATTGGGTCGGAGCGGCTTCGCGCTCAGATTTGAATCGGAGTGGCGGGCGTGTCATCCCTCCCCGAGGAGGAGGAATCCTATTGCAGAAAAGCGTGAACCCATTGCGTACCTATAGGGCGCTATCCCACTGTGTATGCTGGCGTTGTAACGCTCTGCGTCATAGACATTACTGGTTTCGTAATCGATTACGAAGCACATCATTTGTAATTATGTGGTGATTTACGATAAGTATTACGGGACGACTTACGGGATGGCTGCAAGGTAAAGTTTACGGATAGCCCCGTCAACAAACAATTGCATTCAAGAACGAGCAGCCTTAAAGTGAGTAGCTGGTCTAGAGTACAAGAAAGTACGGACTTTAGGTTCCAATACAATGTGCCCCCCCCCCCCCCTCCCGTTTCGCAACCTCAATCCGAGATTTTCGTCCTACATAGCACGTTTGAGATGTGGTGGAAGCGGTGCACGTGCTATCCACTGATTTCTAATAACCTGTTAGATATTATACTCGGCAAATCGAATGATGGTAAATTTATTAATAGCTACCAGTATAGTCTAATAATATAATAGGTGCGGCATTGGTTACGCTATTGTCAGGATGAAGGATTTTAAATTAACTGCACCTGTTACAGAATGGGGCTGGAGCGAGTATCGTGGTAGGAGGTAGCGCAAGGTGTGGAAGTGTCTTTGGAAACTATCATCGATGAGCTACATATATTACATATACGTGCGTGCGTTTGCGACACCGCAATCACTACTTGTGTCTGCCCTCGCCAACTTCTCCGGATACACCTGTTACTACGCAGTAGTGGTCGTTGTCAGTCCTCTCTTACTCTCCAATGGAGGCTCAATGTACGTACGTATTTGTACACGCACAGTAGGTATGTATACGTAAAATCCCTTGTCTGGCCTAAGGTTATCGACTTCAGGAAATATGGTCGTGAGGCCTTTAAGGTCTCTAAAATCAGTTTCACCATCAAGCGATATCTCGATGTGCACGTGGCTGCAGCGTACAACCACGCAGACACACTCATCCCTTATCCATACTGCCAAGAAAGGATGATTGATGTACAGTACATGTATTAATACAGAGTGTACATCATCTGTCCGGTCAATCGATCCTATCTTTATCTTGCCGTAGTGCCGGTTGCTGCAGAACTTTTGCCAACTTCGCACGCAGTGCGAAGCGAGGCTCGATGCCATGAGTTAGGTGCAGTATCAGTACAATTGAGTCAACGGCAGCTCCCAGGGTCTCGGCGATCTGGGAATGTGCACCGTAGTGAAATCTTGGGTTTGAAAAGGGTAAAATGAAAAATGATATTGTAACTTAAAGTCCGTACTCTCTTGTGCCCTAGACTTCATGAGCAATCGTTGTTGAATGCAATTGTTAGTTGACGGGTCGCCCCGTAAACTTCACCTTTGAAACCGTCCCGTAAATCGTCACGTAAAACGTATCGGAAATTCCCGTGTACCTACGATGATCTTCGCTCCATTCTTAGTTTTCCAACCTACCACCAAGAAGCCCAAGTTACAACGATGAACTTCTTTTTTCAGGTCGCGGCGGCGACGGTTATACTACTGGCAAGAGGAACTGACGCGGGTTGGTTGGATTATAAACTGAGCGAGAAATTCGGCGGACCCCACGGTGCCCCTTTTGTGGATATGGTGTACTTTGCCAACGACGGACAAAGCGTGCACTCCGTCACGATCCGCACGGGCGAACGTGTGAATGGCGTCGGAATCACCGTTACAACCCCGGGCGGGGAGATGATCAATTCGTACCACGGTGGCGACGGCGGCTACCCAGAGACTCTCACCCTGAAGCCTGGTGAACGCTTCCAGTGTTTGGAGGCCCACTGGGGTAAGTACCATGGTCGTACGCGCATCCGGTACATTAAGATCACCACTACTAGTGACAGATCGATTGATGGTGGTACTCCCACAACCAAGATCGGGAAGGTTTGCGCACCGGATGGTTTCCAGCTGGGCGGCTTTGCTGGTTCGTGGGGCGTGGAACTCGACCAGGTGGGTGCTGTGTGGGTCATGAACTAGGCTCGAACCAAGTCCCTGCTCCAATGCATCTGAGTAGTGGATTTCTCAAGATGAGGTTACTACCGATTACCGACGGCGCAAGGAGATCAATTCGTGTATATGTAGCGAACACCAGATCAGATATGCCGATAATTGCAGTTTCCCGTTTGAAATCAGTTTTTATTTTTATTTTAAGCGGTTAACGCTGGTGGTACACAGTTTGATATCAGTGATCTTAGAGATCGGTACGAGCGCTGGAAGGGAAATTTGCCAGCGGATTACCGGTATTAGTAGTAGTATTGGAGAGGGACTGCTCACCCGGGCGTGCCCGCCCGGGGGTGGACACAGTTCGTTAGGAATGTGGTCCTGAGCTTTATTTTCCTGAGCTTTGGCTTTCTCTTCTATTTCACATTCAAAATTCAATTCATGTGACCGTTTTGAGCGGTTGAAAATTGAACAGCAGAAGAAATATTTTAAACAGCTGAAACAAACAGCAGAAGAATCGTTTTGGAAATTGATTTGAAAATTGTTTTGAACAGCTGATGAAAACAGCTGAAAAATGAATGAAATGAACGAGGAAATGATACAATTATAGTGAAACCCATATTGGTTACCAACTCAGTTATCAATCGTTGGAATGAAAGTGCGAAACAGCCGTATCATAGTTGCATAATGACTGTATCGCATAGTAGCTTTATCAACTTTATGAATTGAGCTATCAACTTTGACTTTTTTCTTATTTTTACTACGTCTATGAGTAGTAAAACTGTATTTCGCAGCACTTAGGTGCCGCCGGGTGCTGGGGCATTGCCAAGAACCCGTATAGAAAGTGTCCCTGTCGCTTCAACGCATACAGAACGTCCGTGCTCGTGACTGTCTTACGATGCCCATATTCCGTGTAAACGACAGCAACTCGAATGAGATTCTCCAGAAATACTCGTCGAACAGCACGTGTCTCGTGGCAGACAAGACTAGAAATTCTCGTGATATCAGCACGGCGGGCGAGCCGACGTATCACTGGCCCCATACTACCTTAGATGTTATCTCGGAGAATTTTGCGATGGCGCGTGGCATCTCCTTGCCCGAGGCCGCGTGCTCCCTTGCCCTGGCCATACATACTAGAGTCAAAGTGAGCAGGGCATCTGAGCGTACTGTTCGTCCGCTTGACCATACCGTTTGTGTCGTCGATGGCAATAGAAAAAAGTGAGATGCTAGAGGGCCGTGTATGGCGTAGTTGAAGTAAAGATTCGTTGGCTTTGTTTTTTATAAACGTGACCGTACCTAAGACAAAAGGCTGGACCATCAAATCATCAGCAATGGCACCGATAGAATGCAGTTACTGAAGAACTTTATTATCGTGCTCAACACTACGGCGAAGATGCAAGAGTAGACGGATTGCTTATTGGGCTGCTGTCGCATTCGACTTAGTGGCGACGCAGACGTCGCCGGTCACCCGATCGTACAGACCATCTTCCCATTTTCCGCCTCAGCGAAGCAATCGAGTGCACCAGCTCTTTGTGGCGATGGTGTGCTGTACAGCAGTATGACGGCCGTCTTCCCGAACTTTGACGATCTCCTGGTAGAAACAAAAACTCCGGCCTTGCTACATCTTGCATCTCAGTCATCAAATAGCTCCACCAGTTCGAGTAAATTGTAGTCCCGGCGAGTGTTTTCGGCAGCGATCTCCTGTGATAGGTAGGTCATCGGCAGCGTTGCGTGTGTATCAACTTCATTGTAGTCGTCGCGCAGGTCCTGCGAATGTTCAGCAGACGACGCAGTACTACAACAAGCCATGACAGTAGGTCGCTTCTCCTGTAGTGCTTCGATAGTTACTCTCGCTGCCACCGGGGTCCCGTCGTGAGTTACGAAACTTGCGTTTAAGGCTGGCGACATCTCGTTCTATCCAGCTCGGTTGCTTCGTAGCGTTGTAGGCAAGAGGCAAAGCCTGCCAGTCTTCCTTCCGGGTTGGTACGGGGCTACAAACTAGCGTCAGTAAGCACTCTCTTTCGCCCTCACTGTAGTTGTGAGATCCGGGCCTTTTGGTCATCTACAACAGTGAGGTTAGCCCGTGGATGTGCCACCTATCGCTTACTACCCCACCTGTATCGCGCGGATTCTTGTCAGGCTGACCACTGCGTCTGCGGCCCGAGGCGTTTTCTCAAATGGCAATGGATTGCTGGGTTCTATACTGTTGGGCGCTCGTCGTCGTTGCAGTTTGGTTGAAGGTCCACCAACCAAACATGAATATATTCACCTAGCGACATGTATATGCATGATGAAGGAGCTTCACGAGTTAGACGTCCACCGCCAAACCTTTAGTGTCCATTTGACCACGCCATCTGGATTAGTCATGCCGTGAGTTGGCATTGCGTATCGCGGTAAAGCTGCAAGTTGGAATATTCATTAATTTCAACAACAGTCCCGGGGGGCGGCAAGAGATCCGAGTCGCTTTCCACGTTCCAGATCGTTGCGGTGAGCGGGAGTGAGTTGCTGTCTTCGCGGTTGACTTCGTCAGGGGCTTTGAAGACCTGTGGTAAAATGTCAGTCAGGGGGAATAAGATACGTCATTTTTCACAACCAACGTACACTGAGAAGGTCACCAAGTCACTCCGAAGCCTCAGCGTCCCCGAAATGAAGTCGCACCAGCTTCCAGTTGCCATATCTTTGGTCTGAAATCCATAACAGCTTCATCCTGATCACAATCTTGTTGGTCTGGTCCTTCGCTTGTAGGAATTCTTGTAAATGTAATAACAATTAAGAAAAAGTCTTATTTGAGGATATCTGCAAATTCCAGCTATGGAGAAGTTACCTTCGATGATGCGCATGATGCGGGGGTTTGCTTTGCGTTGTAGGGCCTTCGTCGCTAAAATGGCTTTCAAGCGCTGATATGGTGTCCGTCTCGAAGACGCCTTAGGTGGCTCCATGTCGACGTCGTCACGAACTGCAACTTCGGTCGTTGTAGCTGCAGCACTATCAGCCTTGCGCGGCTTGCGACCACGTTTCGAGACTTTCGCTGCTCTCAGCGATGTGCCGGTCATCCGTCAAAAGTGTGGATGGCGAATGAAGAGGGTGTCTTGTATCATGTTTGGAGAGGACACAAGACTTCGTATCACGTCGATTCATGCCGTCTTAACTGAGCGCAGCGTAGAGTGCAAGCAAGCTTGATCTGTAGAGACACAATACCACTCGGGTCGTAAATAGAACCAGCGTGACCTGTTTTAAAAGATACAGGACATGCTATTGACGCATATCGCTTGAAGGTACAATTGCACATTTTCTTCATCATCGCACTATCAGCACCTACGTTATGTATTAGACTTACGCCTTGTGTAGTCCGTAAGTACCAGGACGCTTTCACCGCGCTCTTCCATGCGTACAATAGCGCGCATGCATAAGAAGTTAAATGACCTCGAAGACGCTTGCTTGTTCGCACGCGGCGAACACATGTTGGATCGATCATATTCATACAGCCGTCGCAACCTGGTTTAGAAGATGCAGGACATCACTATTGGCACATCTCGCTTGAAGATAGAATTTTACAACTCGTGTATCGTTGCTATAGTACACGCGGACTACATAAGTCTAATAAGCCTACTGCATAACTTAAGCGTGGGGACTCTCGTCGCAATGATAAATTCGCAAGAACGTCATGGTAGTGAAGAAAGCAAGCTCAGCTCCTCTTCCCAGTCGATGCGGTCTCATCGACTGGGAAGAGGAGCTGAGCTTGCTTTCTTCACTACCATGACGTTCTTGCGAATTTATCTTCTAATCGTTGCGAGTGTTAGACTTTTTGGAACTGCCACGCTAACAAAAATGTGCCCCGCCCGCATCAAAAATGCGCAATTTGCGCGAGTGTCATCCCTCCCGGTCGGGCCTATTTTGATTGGAACTTGCGAGATCAAATGCTGGCCGCACTATGTGGACCACACACCAATTCTCCCTCACCTTGAAAGGAAGACATGTCGTTGGAGAAGGAGTATCAGCATGACGCGGTGGAGCAGCACAGCGAGGAGACTGAGCCCGTGTCGATAGAATAGAGAGGTTTCGAAATTGCGCTTTCACTGCCACTACCCTCACAGCCCGAGGTTGGTAATAGTGAAAGTCATGTCGATTTTTTTAGTTTTCGGAGGTTCACTATCCTCACATGTTGCCTACCGGAGAATACTCAATAATAGTCTACTGCTCACTACGGTACTGTGGAGATGAGCGGCGTTGACACAGAGTACTAAGCCCACTTCAGTGTCCGCACGCTCGCCACATCTGCCCGAAGATCTGCATCATCGGTGCCGCTGCCAAGGCGCAGCGCATCCGAAGCACCAGCTGCGACGCTCTACAGGCGCAACAAACCATTATGCTGTCTCTGAGCGGCGTTTTCACTAGGATTTTGTCATGAAGGTTTAGGGGAAGCATTGTTTTAAACAGCGTTTTTGGTGGTAGTGGTAATGAAAGGGCCTTCGAAACCCCTCTAATATAGGAAGCGAAACTAGTGGGAGGAGGGGACGCTGGCCCTTGTGTGCGCGTGGCGAGATGTGGCGAAAGGGCTGCGTGAGAAGGCTGAGAGGACCGCCGTGTATAACGAACGCATCTACAGTGCGTACAATGCGGCCGTCCCATCAACCAACCGGACTCAAAAAGCCGTCGAAGTCAAGATGGCGGGTCTTCAAGAAATGCACCGGTTTCTTTGTGACTTCTACGCAGCTCGGATTCGAAGGAGAACCGTTAGTCTGAGCTCCCAAAAAAGGAGGTGCGAGCACTCAGGTATTGCAAGAATCTGTCGGTCCTCAGGTTCTGCGCACGCTTCAATCGTCTGTATCTCCATGCCAAACGTCTCACGCAGGAGCTTCATCAAATGTCGGCCTACGATCTGTGTGGGCGCCATCCCTTCTAGAATCATCAACAACGTTAGTAGCATAGGAGCTAGCATCGTGGACGTCAGGGCAGCTCTCGAAATCTTAAAGTGACAGGTCGCACCTTCTAAACTCGATGCACATGGCGCTGACTCTATTACTTCGAGGTTCCATCATGAAACCACCTCTAAAAACGACCCTTGGAACTTTTTTTTCCAGGTTCGACGTTCCAAGGCTGTGGTGGTGAGGGCCACTGTCTGATCACAATGGAGGCTGTAATTGTAAGGTTGGGCTCGTAAAGGGCGAAATGAAAAGTGATATTTTTACTTAAAGCTCCTACTCTCTTGTAGCTAGCTGCTCACTTTATGGCCACTCGTTGTTGAATGCAATTGTTAGTTGACGGGTCGCCCCGTAAACTTCACCTTGAAGCCGTCCCGTAAATCGTCCCGTAAATCGTCCCGTAAGTCGTCCCGTGCGTAATACGTATCCACAAAAAGATAAATTACGTGCTCCGTAATAAATTACGAAACCAGTAATATATAACGCAGTGCGTTACAATAATACGCACTAGCAAACCCTGCTCAAATCTTGCATTCTTGCAGACGTTTTTGGTCCCATCTTTCCAAATTAGGCGGGGACACCCACACAATGGATTGGACGTTTCCCATTCATACGCACAGATATTTTTTTGTAAGGTAGTCCAAAAGTACTGTAAATTACGTGTTCCGATTCCTAAATTCTGGGAATCAAGGGGTTAAGACGGGGTACACCCTACCGTGATTCGGAACATCTCCTCAAGGGCGTTTTCTGTAGCCTTTTTCCGCGAAAGGGTTAACTTCTTTTGTATCAATATATTCTACTGTAGCTATCAGTAAACAAGATTGAAAAGAAGTACTGCTAAAACACACCGAGGGTATATCATTTCCAACAAGCGTACGGAGACAACTTCCACTGATACGGTTCGCGTCTTTCCCCGCTTGGGCTCTCCACACCAGTGTGGATAAAGCCGCGGCTTTATTTTGGGCTTTTCGGCTTTATCGATTTTTTAGCCGATCGGCTTTATAATTTAGCCGCGGCTTTATTGGTGGGGCAAGTGGTGGCCAATATCCGGACATTACCGGACAAATCGTACCTAATTGGGCTTGTTATATTTTGTAGATTACACAGCCGAAAGAAGGAGAATCGCCATCACCGAGCTCTTGCGGGCTCCTACGCGGGCCACACCTCGCTGGAGAACAAGTTCCACCTGGTGCCCTCGGGCATCCTGAACCCGAACGTTATCTGAATCATCGGCAACGGACGGCCTCCAACTCAAACACGGCCACGGTGTCTCAAGCGTCTTGCGCTCCATTTCGTTGAGCGCTGCTCGGCCTCATTTCTCATTTTGCACCGAGCCGAGCAAGCTCCTGCAAATAAGTCTCCCCACCTCACCGCCAAGTCACCTCCCACGCACCCACCGAAAGCAGCATGAGGTTCTTCACCACTGCGCTCGCCGTGTTCGTGCTGATCGCGACGACCGCCAACGGCTCGCCCATGCTTCGCATGGAGACCAAGGGCAAGAAGGGCAAGTCTAAGACGGAGGTACCGGTCGTTCGACGCCGATCGCCATCTTGTTGCTCCAGCTACCTTGGGATTCCATTCGCAAAGGCAGTATCAATTCTCTCAAAATTGATGTTGCCGCTCTCTCGCTGAAAAAATAACCGGTATCTCGCCCTATGACGATCTTGGGCGCGGGTGCAGTATCAGATCTTTGTTCGTCGCCTTAAGCTGCATGACAATGCTCGCACCAAAGCTGGAGCCTGCCGCCCTTCTTCGGTAACCCCGTCTCAATGAACTGCTGCCGCTCGTAGCCCTGGAGGCGCCCCATCGTGCCAGGGTAGGCTTGCTGTATGAGTAGGCTGGCTGTATGCTGATTTGGACGGGAACTTGAGGGGGGGGGGGGGGGGTTGTGTTGGGTGCTCACCTGAGCAGGAACTGTCCGAAACACAAACCCCACACAAATTAGCCGAGTATACAAGCAGGTATAGCCTTTCGTATACCGTTGTATAGCCAATCTCGCGGAGTTATCTTCGGCTTTATAGGGCCGGCTCAATTCGGCTTTTTGTATTTGCTTGCGGCTTTATCTAGCAAATCGCGACAGAGCCCTGGACGAAATAAAGCCGCAAGGGTGCGGCTTTATCCACACTGTCCACACATCATCTCAGCATTGAGACACGTTACTACATGTACAGACAACGACTTACAAAGCCGGCTGACACAAAATGCCGGCAAACAAAGTTGTGCAATGGACAACAAAGACTCACGAGCCAATCATATTCAATCAGTAGAGTTCATCTTTGTATGCCATATGCATTTACGTGTGTTTTATGAAACCATTAGCGTGTTTTATGTCGTTTTATTTGCCGGGTTTTCTTGCTCTTTTATTAGGGGGATGGCGTTCATGATGCCGGCTTTGTAAGTCGTTGTCTGTAGAGCTACAGAACCCCAACAATCGAGTCATTGGGCGTATCTATAGTATTAAAGGTCTTCAAAAGAACCCACAAAAGCAGACTTGTGGATTTCAACCCCCTAACCACCGATCGGTGAGGTGAGCCCGAGACTTCCAAGCAGCAGGATACTCCAGTGACGCCCGCTCCGTCGGTCCCCGCCACGGAGTGCGAGTCCAGCTTGTCCTCAGGCTGGCGCATCGTCCTCATAGTGGCGACGTGGTGTCTTCCGTGCAGCGAAACATTGAGGTCTCTCCGTTCGAATTCGTTTATTACGTCCAAAGACTCCTCAATGCCACTCCCTTTTGCAGCCACCAACTCACCACTTCTCCACTTCTTTTGTAGTAAGCCCAATCGATCTTGCACCTGCTTCGGCGTTACGGTATTCTTGATAGCAAGCAACCAGAGCTCGCAAATAGATGTTCACGGGTCACCCTACCCGTCCGACGGGTGTGTTGATCTGGTATCGGGCACCCGCACCCGTCCTGCAGGTTCCTCCGTGAAGATCGGGTACCCTACCCGTACCCGAAGTATCAATAATAATAAATAAATATAAAAATATACATTTAACCATCACGTCCCGACTGGAATGCTTGGCAACCATTTTCGGATCTATACCTACCGGGTGACCGTACCCGCCTGCAATTTCAATCGGGTACCCGTACCCGTCCGTAATGCTTTCGGGAGGGTCGGGTCGGACGGGTACCCGAAAGTAGGGTACCCGTTGCGAGCTCTGCAGGCGACGCACTTGATGCAACTTGCTCCCATGCCTGCCCTACGGTACTGTACTTCGCACGGAAAGGTTTCGCATCGACAACTTCTCTCATTAGCACCTTATCGTAGGTCTCGTTGAAGCAAAAACGTTAATACTCTCTCACTGTGTATAATCTTAAGTGAGCTAGGCCAGCTGGCGTTAGACTTTTTCAGTTCATTTAAAATATATGCGCAACCAACACAGTTTGCCATCTGTTGAATTCCATCAGGCGAACAATACCAGTTCCTCTAAAGACCGTCATATTCGGAAAGATCCCACCACTTATGTGCAAGTCAAATCGCGCAGCAAAGAAGGGAGGGTTAAGCTCGAAAAATAGAGAGTGGTCGACTTTGTAATTTTCATTGGCTAAAATTGACTGAAGGTGATCAAGGCTTCGACAATTTCCCAAAAAACGCCACCAGAACGCATACCTTTGCAGAGCACCAACAGCTCCATTGCTGAGGGCTATCTTGCGCGCCCGTCTGGCATTTCCGCGAGTCCATGTTCGTCGCGAAGGCGGAGTTCTGCGACGAAGTCCGTCGTTTAAGCTGAGAGCGTTGTACCTTTACCCTATAATATGGATCAAACAGCTATTTTCACGACTTCGAGCACTACGGTGGATGAGGTTGGGACTCGGGTGGTATCTGTGATGACAGCGCGATCGGACAGTGAGCGTATCACAATGGCTGTCTTGGTGCGAGCGAATGGCGAGAAAATGATATCGGGTGAGGCCCACCACATACAAATTATTAGTGTGTAATCTGATTGGTTGAATATATGCCGATTTTGTTCAAGTCAAATGTTATAGAGAAAATTTGACTTGTCGCCCTAAATATACAGAGTGGACAAGTCGGTAACAAACCCATGTAGTCACATGTATATCAAGACACATGCATAATCAAGACAGCATCAACATGCCATCAACACCTTCAACTGGCCATCGTTAAATTGACTTGCTCGTGGCACTATGTGTGTAGTTGTGTTGTGGACACAAAACAAAGGGATGACCTCTCCTCATTGGTCTCATTCTCCAACTAACCAGCAACAAGTGAGAATGCGTCTCTACCAGCTATTCGCCCTAGCAGCCATAGCCGCTCAAGCCTCGGCAGAAGCCAAGACTACCGTCAAAACCCGGCTCAATGGCTGGTACAAGTGCTCCGACCACACCTTTTCCGACGAAGGGAGCTCAAGTGGACAGTACACCGAGTGCGCCACCTTCAACGCGCCGCTCTGCTACGCTGGCGTCTGCAAGACGCCGCAGTTTGTCAATCCGACAATCGACGTCTTTGTGAAACGCATGCCGGCAACGAACTCCGACCCCAACACCGCTACAAATGTCTGGCTCCTACAAGGTGGGCCCGGATATTCCTCGTCGTCGTGTAAGTGTTTTGAGCTACAGTAACGAATTGGTATCGCCCTTCGTCGTGCCATATGACTGACGGATTTGATGTGCTATCGTTTTCAGTGGAGGCCTCAATGATAAGTGTGTTCACTCAACTGGATGGAACAGCGAACATCTATACGATGGACCACCGTGGTGTTGGTCGCAGTACGCTTTTGGACTGCGTCGCAGCGCAGACTACGACCAGCGGGTCTCCGAATGGCAGAGATATTGACCCATCCGAAGTCCCAGCCTGTGCTCACGAACTAGCAAACACGTACGGCGACCTTGCCGCATTCTCGGTCACAAGTGCAGCCAATGATTTGGTGACTTTCATGTCGAAGTACACCAGCGACGCCAACACCATCGTATACGGCACCAGCTATGGAACAGTGCTGGTGGAGCGTGTAATTCACCTGAACCCCCAACGCGTGGTGGGGTACGTTTTGGACGGCATTGCAACGACGTCGGGAGCTCCTATCGACAAGACGGAGTATGTATCTACGTGGGACACCGACTTTGGCGAAGTGGGTGACCGGTTTTTAGAGCTGTGCTCGGAGGATACCTCATGCAACAGCCGCTTCAAGAAGCCAAACACGTTACCAAAAACCCTTAGCGGGTTGCTGGCAGATTTCGACAAAAATCCGAACTCGACGTGCGCGGCGATCATTGGCAAGTCGATGCCTCTTGGTGATGTGGCACCATCAGTTACATTACGTAGCACTCTCGGCACGTTGCTGATGGACGCTGAGCAACGGAAGACCATTCCTCCGGTGGTTTACCGCCTGAATCGCTGTGACGAGAGGGACGTCGAAGTTCTGACACACTTCGTAAGCTTATTTCGTACGGCAGTTTCTGCCAAAGGCCAAGATGATGCATTTTTCTCGCCGCTGCTGTACCAACTTATCAACTTCTCAGAGGGGTGGGAAATTCCGACGCCATCGATGGCAGAGATGGAAAAGCGATTCACTAGCAAGCGGATCGCCTCTGGAGTATACTCATATGTGGCTCTTTATTGTGCTTTCTCCAAAGAGAAGTCGAAGGCGTGCGATGAATTCAACGTCGGCAACTATACTGCACACAGCATTACCTACAAACGCGACGAGTACTGGAACAAGGCTGCCGTAGTCCCCCGCCAGGCCAGCGTACTGCTTCTCAGCAGCAAGTTGGACGCTCAGACGCCTCACAAGTATGCGGAATATTTGTTGGCCACGCTGGATGGAAACCAAAAGGAGCTAGTTACATTCAACACTTCCACTCATGGAGCGGTCTCATGGACCCAGATGAACGCAGGCGATGTTTCGTCTGTGACTTGCGGCGTCAAGATACTGGCCTCGTATGTCAGTAACAAGGGCAAACTCAAGGGCCTGGACAAGTCTTGCGTGGAGGAAATGCCCAAGTTCAACCTGACGCTCTCAACGGACTACCTGGCCATGTACTTCGGTACGGACGATGTGTACGATGGTGCCTTTAACTCAAGTTTGCTCTAGTCCCCCCCCCCCCCCCCCCCCGTCATCTTAACGGTCTCTGGGATACTAGGAGGGACGGCATCCCTGTGGATCTCTCTCTCGTTGAACATGGGGCGCTAGTGAGCGTGGCAAAAATACACTGATACACTTCTTCTCAAGAACTTCGAGGTTAATAAGCAAACCCAACAGAATCTGTGTGTATATCATTAGACTTGTAACTCCCCTCATTCTTCACTACATGTACGAGGAACGCCGATAAATGAGGGACGCCGATAAACCGTCCTGCATCGTTTTTCTTAACAGCATCCTTCGTGAACTCTACATCTCACTCACCTCACGTAGTGGTCCGCAGAAATGGCGACGGTAGCGAATGTCAATAGCGCCAGGAATATATAGGGAACGGGTCGTTCTGATCAAAGCTTCCGAATTCCACCTTCAAAAGCACTCTGACGGATTCATGTAGCTGTACATGATTCGTCAATTTCTTCATACGTATATTGTCAATTGGTATATTTGGTGTACACGTCAATTGATAATTTGACCAATGATAGTTGAGAAGAAGTTTTGTCAATAGTATAACGGACGTAGCTACAACAGGGTAGTACAGCAAATTGCTAGCGACAGTTAAAACTTAATATCACTCTTCAATTTTCCATCGTGAGCGCTAGTACCATTACAAGCACATGCCACGACCAATTTAGAGACCGCTCGTATTCCTAAGTTTGCGCTCTCGACAAGGCCACTGAGTTTTCTAGATAACTAATCTCATTTGAGTCGTCTCCTGACGACGACGAAGCTGAAAGTAGCAAACTAACCTGGAACTGCGGGAGGTTATGGTAGAAAACCAGAATAGTGTACGAACAACCAATTACAATGTACTCCGCGTGCATGACGGAATAGGTTTCGGCTGTATCGAGTACCTGAAACTTCCGCCGGTGTTCTTCGACTTCCCTGCGTGCCCTAATGCACGCGGATGCACTTCTGACCTGCTTGGTGGGCTCGCAACGGGTACCCGAAAGTAAGGTACCCGATTGAAATTGCGGGAGAGTACGGTGACCCGGTAGGTACAGTGTAACGGGGTTACATGGAATAGTGGCCCTGGCACAATTCAGGGATGGCTATACCAAGGTCATTCCCCTGAGTAGTGACCCAATAGCCCGCCCACACCAACGCCGGGGACAGCGAGCAAGCCGAAGGTCTCGGCGACCTCTCTCTCCGCGCGCACACCGCTCGACACGGCCGCGGCGGCGACGCACAAGACGAAGATCTTGCTGCTGTTGCTGAGACCGAACATGGTTGGAACGCTCGTTTGGATGTGGTAGTAGAGGTAGAGCGTTGGCTCTGGCGGAGATCGAGCGGCTTGCTTCGATGGGTGGGTGCTCAAGGGAGCAGATTTGAGAATGAGTGAGTGCGTTAGGCGGAAGCGAGGCTGGATGGCTGCCTGACGAACACCAAACGTCAACCTCACCTCGCTTCGACTACCTCAGACCTGTCAGCCGCCGGGTCTCGCTGCTGCGCTATCATAGCGCTGGGCTAATGTTTACCAGGGTGGAACTGGATGGATGCTCGATCTTGTGGACCGGAGCTAGTGTACCGGCACCGGTGGGGTCACCACGGTCACCACCTTCACACAGATGCTGGTGCATAGCGGCGAGTTGAGCGGCCAGGTGATGGCAGTGTAGACATAGTGCGCAGTACTGCACCACCTACACTACGGAAGGGGGAGGGGGTTGCATGGGTGTTTTGCAAAGATCTGGAAGAGCCGTCAGGCATGTGGTTTACGTCCTTGACCGTCATTGACCCCAAGAACGACACCTGCTCAAGGCTTGACGTCATCCGGCTGGAGTCACGACTTTGGGGATTGCTAAGGAGAGCCCTCATTGGGAGGGCCCTCGTGATAATCAGGGCATTTGGACAAACAGGTGGCAGATAGTAACGCCCCAAAATAGGCAACACGCAATCCCAAACGTGCTGACCCACTTTGGCTGTTGTGGGTCAACCCCCATCTAAGTGGATTGACCCGATTTCGTTGTTGAGGGTCAATCCCATCTGAGTGGATTAACCCGATTCCTTTGTTTAGGGTCAACCGCACTATTGATCTCACTTCACTGTTGTGGGCCAGCGGTCGTGTATGCGTTTTGAGAGTCACGCATTAGCGAATGACGCGAATTAGTGTGTGTGAGTCAACTATACTGAATCGTCCGTTTTGACCTTCATTTATAGCAACTGGAATTGCCAACAATTCGACCGTTGTGTCGGCCCTAGAGATCGTCCGTTAGTGCGTTCCCTCGGCTAGCACCTGCTTCGACCCCCCCCCCCTCTTCTCTCTACTGAAAAAGCCTACCCGATCTATCAAAGTGTAATCGATTGATACGAGATGCGACCACCTGGTTGGCAACAAGACACGTTCTATCGAGATGACAACCCTCGCAATCGCCAGGCCTTGTCAAAACACTTCGGCCGATGCTAGAACAGCGAGGAATTCCGCTTCCTCTCCTCCGTTCCATCGATGATTTGTAGGTGGCACTTCAACCAGAATGTACTACCGAAAACACGGAGCGTGTTGGGCCAGTTTGCTGTATCTAATCCGCTCCCTTTGTAGGGTGAATCTGAGAATACCTAGGAGACTCAAGTTTTCATGGAATTCTTCTACAAGACTGTGGAATCTAAAACGGAACAAGAATTTGAATTCATCGCGCGCAGCTGCATTTACTGTCTCCGGTGATTGCTTCGTATTTTTGCGGTCATGAAATTATCTCTATCATGAAATCTAATGCGAAGTTGAAGTTATCGCCTAGTCATTTTGATGCACACTGGTGGATTTATCGCGATCGCATCCATAGTTAGCGTCCTAGAATTCGCGAGCCGGCAAGTTTGCGTAAAACCCGTCGTGCTGCTCGATCACATAACGCTAACCATCCTTCTGTGTTCGTAAACCGAACGGAAAG
Organism: Phytophthora cinnamomi; assembly: GCF_018691715.1. Taxonomy (NCBI): domain Eukaryota; phylum Oomycota; class Peronosporomycetes; order Peronosporales; family Peronosporaceae; genus Phytophthora; species Phytophthora cinnamomi. The sequence goes on from NW_027151012.1 coordinate 83,133, forward strand.
TGGCGTCTGGTTCATGCTTATAACAAGCTGAACAGCGCGACGGTGCCAGCGCAGAGACCGATCCCGCCGAAGGACGTGTTGCTCAACAACATGGTCGGGTGCACATTGTACAGTGCACTGGATCTGGTGGGTGGGTACTACCAGATCCTGATGCGCGAGAGCGACACTCCGCTCACGGCTGTGAGCACGCCGAGCGGTATGCTCTGGGAATGGCTGGTAATACCAGAGGGGCTCTCGAATACCCCCAGCAACGTTCAATCGCTTGGTCACACAACTGTTCCGACCTTTGTGTGCGTTCACACAGATGTACTTTGACGATATATTCGTCCACAGCCGTGCCGAGGCAGCCCGGACGGCCATCGAGGTGCATCTCCAGCACCTCCGACGTGTGTTTGAAGTCATGAGGGCAAACAAGCTGTTCGCCAACATCAACAAGTGCGTGCTTGCAGCTGAGGAGATTAAGGTCCTTGGCTGCTTCATTAGCAGCGCTGGGGTTCGTGCGGACCCGGAGAAGGTGGAAGCCATTGCGGCTTGGCCGCCACCCCGGTCACAGAAAGACCTACGCCAGTGGTTGGGCCTCGCCAACTACCTGCACAAGTATAGTGCTGGCTATGCCGGTCTGGCACGACCGCTGTCGGATCTCCTGAAGAAGGATGCTGACTGGAGTTGGGAGCGTCGCCACCGGGATGCCTTTGACGACATCAAAGCGAGCGTACCGCGCGCCCCAGTCCTGGCCCTGCCGGACGAGACGAAGCCTTTTAGCGTCGTCTGTGACGCATCCGACTTCGCCACTGGCTGCGTGCTCCTACAGGCCGACGATAATGGCCACGAACGGGTCATCTCGATCCAGTCAAGGTAGCTTAGAACTGCCGAACGGATTACCCCGTTCACGACAAGGAGCTACTCGCATTGAAGTACGCCCTTGTCAAGTTTCGGGTGCACCTACTGGGCTCTACGCCCTTTGTTGTCTATACAGACCACGCGTCCTTGCGGACAGCCGTCAACACGCCGCAGCTATCCCAGCGGATGGCGCGCTGGCTGTCCTTCTTCGCGGAACACAACTTCCGCGTCGAGTATAAGCCGGGCAAGCTGAATGTGCGTGCCGACGCGCTGTCGCGCCGACTCGACTACGAGCTCGCTCATATTAGTCAGGCCACGAAAGGTTCTTTACGATCGCATCCGGTTGGCGTATCGTGATGATGCCAACCTTGGGCCTCTTGCGCGGCTCTTAGCCGCTGACCCGGACGCCAAGGCTGAGTGGCTTACGCCTCGCAGTGTGCGCGGCTTCACCGCTATGAGTGGCTGATGGCCTGCTCCACTATAGGGTGGAACCCGATGATCCTCCCCGTATTGTCGTGCCGAACGACGAGGACCTCAAGTACGACATCCTGATGGAGGCGCACGACGCGCCGTCCAGTGGCCACCTCGGCCGTGAGAAGACGTACTCGTCAATCACGTTCTGGTGGTCCCACACTTACAAGTGGGTGGCCACCTACGTCCGCACGTGTGAGGCGTGCCAGCGGGTGAAGCCTGCGGGTGAAGCCTGCGGGTCACGCCTCGGCTCCATTACAGAGCCTGCCGGTCCCAGCGGACTGCTGGAAGTCGATAAGTCTCGACTTTGTCTTCGGTCTCCCGGCCGATGACCGTGGCAACACCGGTGTTATAGTCTTTGTCTGCCGTCTGAGCAAGATGATCCACTTTGCACCAGTCTGTGACACCGTCACTGGCGACGAGGTAGCTCGCCAGTTCACGGACTGTGTCTTTAGAGACCATGGACTTCCCGAGACCATCGTCTCTGGTAGAGACCCGCGTTTCACCGCTGCGTTTTGGCAAACCCTGGTCCGCCTTCTAGACACTCGGCTGTTAATCTCTACGGCGGATCACCCGCAGACAGACGGCGCGTCAATAGAGTGCTCGAGGACACCCTCCGCAGTATCTGCGCGGAGAATCCCCGCTCTTGGGCTGAACGATTGTCCATGGTTGAGTTTGGCCTCAACAATGCGGTGCACGCATCGACGGGGTTCACCCCCTTTACCTCAATGGGTTACGACACCCTCAGGTGCCGCTCACCTTACGAGGCGGTACCGGAGCTTCGGTCGCAAGTGGAGGAGAGGCTCGGAAAAACGTTTCCTCCTAGGCCTCGGACGTAAGTCCAGCTTCACTGCGGAAGCAAGTGTCCTCGTTTGTCGTGGACAGGCTGAATATCATCAGCAGGGCTAGAGATGCAATGGCACAAGCCCAAGACAAACAAAAGGTGTACTCAGACCAAGAGGGACGAGGAAACTTAAGCGTGTTTAAGGTGGGGGGGGGGGGCTTAGTTCTCCTAGATACTAGAAACCTACCGCTAAACACAGTTAGCTCGGTCGAGAGCAACCAACTGATCCACCGCTTCATTGGGCCTTTCACGGTCCTCAGCCGACACGATGCTGAGTACACCATAGACTTGCCTAAGTCGATGACGACTCACCCGACGTTTTACGTGGGTCGTCTGAAGCGGTACCACAACCCTCAGGCTCAGGCTGTCCCGCAGGAAGCGGTGGGCGGCCATGTGGACGAGGGTGCAGCTCCTCGAAGCGGGGCGTCGGCTCGCGATAAGGCAGATGGTACGCCCGCTGGTCGTAGGACGACGAGGCGTACATCGGGGTGCCATAAGCAGGGCCGTGGCCGTACGGAGCCGGGTATGGGAAATGATGGGGCTCCTGATAGGGCGCGCGGCCACGAAGTTCGGCCCGAAGGCCCGAAAGACCGTCACGCAGGGACTCGAAGTCCGACGCGTAAGCCCGACACTCAACCCTAGCATGGAGGTCGCGAATCTCCCGGAACGGTGAGTCAACGTTCTCACGAATCCGATCCACTGCGCCAGGCTGACCAGTCCTAGAGGCAGCCTCGCCACCAAGGTCAACCCCCAACACGATCTCGAGCGAGTACACACGCTCTCGGAGAAGGCGAATCTCCTATTGCTGAACAGCCACTACCTGGCTCGGGGTTTCAGAGCGCGGCGGCAACACCTCCGGCTCGTAGCCATGGTCGTGAGAGGCCACCGCCTGCCCTCCTTGATCGGAATGGGGAGCTGCACTTCTACGTGGAGCGGGTCCTCCAGGAGCGGCGTCTCGACGGCAAGCACCAACTTCTCGTGAGGTGGAGGGGTAACCCAGAGTAAGAAAACTCGTGGGAGCCTGTTGAACAGCTCCAGGTTGACTGTCCAAAGGCTGTTGCGATCTGGGACGAGAAGCAGCGGACGCTTCGTAAGTAGTCCTTGGCTTCTTGGCCGACGTACGGGGCACGGTAGCAGACGGAGTCGCACCGCGCCCACGCTCTTCACGAGCTTTGGCTTTTGCCTGTTGCTTGAGCTCCTCCATCATTGGGTAGAGCTTACGTTTGCTCACGAGGTGAGCGAACTCCACGCGGAGGTCGCGCTGGTCCAGTATAGCGGACAGGAATCGGTCCTCACGGAGTTCTTTATACCCTGGCCGGAATACCCTTGCGAGATACGTATCTCCAGAAGAAGTTTTCCACCTCAATCCAGGTCATAGCCTCGGAAGGCTTGACCCAGGGATAACTCCACACTGGATGGAGTCCACCCTTGTCCTCCGCCTTCTTACGAAGGTTGGTGAACTCCTTCACAGGGATCTTGTGCGGCGCTAAGAGCACAGACCGAGCGGCTTCAATGTCGCTGACAAAGGGCGGCTCTGGCTCAACCAGAGCACGCTCATAGGCGCTCCTCGAGGTGTAGCCGCTGATAAGGCCACGAGGAGGCGTGAGCTTCTCCAGGAGCTGTAGAGCACCAGTGCCGTCATCCGGTGGTTAATAGTCCTTTGGACGCACAGCGCCCCCGCCAGAACGAGGGCCTACAGTAGCCGTGGCCGGCGCTGTTGCTTGTCCCACACGGGCGGCCGAGCCAGCGCTGTAGTACTGCACCTGCTGCTCATCGAGGTCAATAGAGACCTCAATGGGCTCGTCGACAAGCCCCTTCTTCAGACTCGGAGTCATCGAACATACCCCTGTAGTCGTCGCGGGGCGGCGACTTAGTAGCGGCACGCTTTTTTCCCACCGGGCGCGTCGCTCTCCACAGCAGCGGCGGCCTTAGAAGCTTGGGCGCGCGCGAGGCCTTCCGCCAGGGTCAAGTTATTGACCGGCGGAGCCGCCATGGGCTCAGTGTTCGTCTTGCCGCACGACGGCTCGTGTCCGGGTCAGCCGGGGCGTTGGGCACGTCGCCCTCCGCCGGCTTCTTGTCGTTGGCGGCCTGCGCGCTGCATTCGGAGGTGTCCTCCTCCTCTTGTGAGCTCTCACCCGAGTACACGACTTTGGTGCAGCTAAACAGGGGCGAGTCCCAGTCCCGGCGCAGGCTGCGCCGTTCATAACTGAACCTGGGGTTGTCCCCCTCATCCGGCGGAGCATCGGGCGACTTGCGGGATGCATGTTCGCCGTGCGACTCCTCCGGAGAATTGCTCGGAGAGCGCACCTCCTCGGAGGCCGCGTCCATGGCCTCCTTCAGCGCGACCGACTCATTCTTGGCTTTGGCCTTCTTGGCCCGGAGTGTCAAAGGTGCTTTTGCACCGCGCGAGCTGCGCTAGGGAGACATGCTTCCGGTCGACTTGGAGACCGTGGGGCTTGCTCAGCGATGCGCCAGTTGCTTTCTGGGGCCCGACAGCCGATGCGCAAGAGCTCGCGCCGTTCGCGATGGATTTCGACTGTGCGAGTGAAATGTGAGTGAGCCGCCACCGTACCCTCGCTCTGATCGGTGGATATGATCGAATCTAAGTGGGGATGATGTAACGGGGTTACATGGAATAGTGACCCTGGCACTATTCAGGGATGGCTACAAAAGGGCACTCCCCTGAGTAGTGACACAATAGCCTTGAGAGCCAACCGATACATTTTATATAGGATAAACTATACGGAACTTCGGATTTGTATGCAGGCCAAATCTGTACTAACCTATAAATACATTCAGTCTTAGATCTAACGTACTTCTGATCATTCCGTCCCCTTAAGCCAGGGACACGTGAACTACCGTTCACTGAGAATTTGTATACTCTCGCTAGCACACTTACTCTGTGCAAGGTGCTCGTGTGGTCCCGGCCCAGTATCGGAACACAATTTCTTCACAGCGGGGGCCATAATGTGTAAATCGCGGAGTTAGATGATATTCTTGCAGTGAGATCTAATAACGATTTCATCGACTAAGAGTAGGTCAAACTCAGAATATGTTGCACGCTTTGTCAGAAAGCGCAGATCGGGTACCCGAACTAACCCCGGGTCCATTATGTACTTAATACTACAAATAAAGCTATTTGTATACCTGCACCCTACCGGAAGTTCTGGTATACCCGGTCGGGTAAACATTTTACCCGGGTTCGGGTACCCGATTGCGAGCTCTGCTCGATACGACGAAATATCGGCGTTCAGCCTTACAGTTCCGACTCACGATCGGTACAGCTTCTTCAGTGCTGCTGTGGCATTTTCGATTCAAGCCTAGCCACTAGCAACCTAGGTTAGAAGAACATACACCATACTGTTTAAGCTGGGGTGCGAAATACTTATTGCCTTCATGCCATCGAGACAACCGGGAAGTTCAATGATCATATTTGTTGCTGATGTGGTACTTTGGCGAGACGTTGACACTCGGATATTGTTATCCCGAAGTTTGAAGTATTCAATGTGTGGTGTTGTACTGTATATAAACCAAATGTTCATTTCTAATATTCATCCATGCAAACCGGAGGTCGCAAAAAGAGGTTCATGGGCCACCCTACCCGTCCGACTGGTGGGTTGGTCTGGTATCGGGTACCCACACCCGTCAAGCAGGTCCCTCCGTGACGTTCGGGTTCCCGTACCCGTATAATAACAAATATAAAAATATATTGTTAATCACCACTGCAGCGGGACTGCCGTAGCTCCTTGCACAGAGGAAGGTTTAACGACTCCGAGAGTCGAGCAGGATCCTATCCGAGGACCCGCCCAGAACAAGTCGCAGACACTTCCTTGCAAAAGGCAAAACTGTATTGATTTCTTTACTGCAGCTTTGCTGCCTAAGGTGCAAGTATGTGCACTTTACTATCAGCTATAACTAGCTCTAGTTCATTCCTAATGGTTGGCCCGCGGCCGTACTTCATCCAGGGGCAGCCCTTGTGTAAGCTACACCAAAAGGGTAACCCCTCGTGTATCCCCGTTACACTCTCCCCCATCAAAATGGCGAACTCATCGAGTCCTCACTCGCGTTCCTCCCGTTGAGGTCACTTCGCATCGCAGCCGACGTGGGCCTTGAGATTTATTATAGCTTTCGTTGCGCCACGCGCACACGCATGCAAGCAGCGCTCGGGTCGTCAGACCGTCAGCCTAAGTCACCGTGCACACACGCTTCGTCGCCAGGGTCACGCCCCACAGCCGAGCCAGTCTCCGTCTCTCCGTCTCTGCGCCCAGCGCACCCGGGCCCGCAGCGGCCACTACTCCCCACAGACTCTCCGTAGCCGAGTATCGTGCCGCGCACCTCCGCAAGCACGGACCGACAGTGATGCCCAAGCGAAGCTCAAGCCAGACCTGCGAGCAGACGTCGCGTGATGCGCACCGCGCTGACGACCAGCTCAGCGAGCAAGAAGAGGGTGAGGTCGACTACGACTCGTCGAACGACGGCGACGATTCGCCAAAGGACATCTACAGCCCGGAGGCCTCGGCGCACCCGCTCTCGCCACTGCGACAGTCATTCCTGAACCCAGGGTCGCCGACCCAAGCAGTCACAGATCGCGTCGCTAGCGCTGTCGCTCGTATGGACGCCCTGCGCAGGGGCCACCTCTGTTTTCGAGGTATGGCGATGACAACTACGATCATGTTGATCCCAATGTCATTACGAATCCGCTGGACGAGGCACAGGGCCGGGAATTGGAAGAGCGCTACGCGCCACGGCGTTCAGACGTCACTGAGGCTTTACCCCTCATTCATTCCGGTCGAGGCTATGTCCCCGGGGGCCAGAAGGATCCCGTCGAGGTCGCGAACGAAATGGCTAAGGGCCTGCTGGGTTCCTACGTGATAGGACCTCCAGCGTCGACCGAGGCCGAAGTCAATACGCGCATCGCGCTGCGGCAACGCCGCTTGACGACACACAAAACCACTCGACGTATTGCACCCGGCTGGATGATCAGATGTGCGAGCTCTCCGTTCCGAAAGTGGATCGGATCCCCGTGGTTCTCCTCCCAGGTGAAACCGAGGTCGAGGATGATGGCAAGTTCACGGCCTGGGCTGAGTCCGCCTGCCACTTGTCGTCGATTGATGCTCTTCGAGCAAGCTTCAAGAACCAAGATGTTTATCTTGAACGGCGCCTCCGCTTCATGTGGGCGAAGAAGAAGGCCCGTCAAAAGCGTCAGTGAGGCCAAAGACCTCGCGCCCCAGGCGCCACTCGTACTGTTCCAGATGCCCCGCGCAACGCACCGAGATCTACGCCCTTGGATTCAGCTCACGCGTCACACACGAGCGCTCGTTCTGACGTGTCGTCGTCTCGGTCCAGCGTCGGGAAGCGCGAGGCGACCGCGAGCCCGTTGAGCGGCGCGGGTTCTCAGGGTCAAAAGCGTCAACGGCTTCCGAGCAGTCCTGCCGCAGGGGTACCTCATACTCCCAGGACGGAGGCTCCCCTCTCCACTTCACAAAATATTGGGCATGACCCCGGTGACGACGTCGCTTCAGAAGTCGTTCCACGTGGTAGTGGAGCTCCCCATGCTCGTCGAGGAGGACCACAAGCAACCGCTGGATGCGCGCGTGCTGCGCCAGCGCCTGTCCGATGTGGACTACGAGAGCCATTCGGCCGACTCGTTCCAGAACTGGGCGGGTGAGCAGTTCGCCCGGTTCGACGATGGTCTGCTCGATGTGGAGCGCCAGTAGGGGACCTCGAGGGTCTGCAGGACCTGCGCTTGGCCGGACTGGAGCGCGCGGTCGCGGCGCTTCGTTCTGAGAACGTCCGTCTTCGTGGCCAGCTTGAACTGCTGGTGACGATGATACGCGGGGCTCCAGCCCGTCCGACACTCCAGTATCGGGCGCTGTCCTCGTCGGAGCCAGCGCTTCCGCGCTAACTTGGCTCGGGTTGTGATATCGCTTGAGCATGTCCACGTAAAACACCGGGTCTGTGTGCATCATCTTGGGAAGGTTGACCGTGTACGCCAGGCCCCGTTTGGCCGCGACCTTGAATGGTCTGATGAAGCGAGGACGCAACTTCGTCTTGAAGACAGCCGAAACTGCAAGTGTAGGTAGGTTCTTTGCATTTAGAAACACCAGGTCCCCGACCTCATAACTTTCAACATTGCCGCTGCCCCTGGCATCCGCGTTTTCCTTTTATTTGTGTTGGCTCTCAACCATTTCGTCACGCACGTGTCGTACTACACTTAAACGCGTTGACAGGAACTCATCAACCTGTTTACGAACAGTAGTCGGGCTGACATCAGCAAGCCGATCGGCTAGGTCGGCCATCTCTCCCCCACCAAGCCTAGAGCCACAGCGTGGCGGCATTAAAGGGACACGGGGATGGGCCAGACCGTTAACGTAAAACGGCGTATAGCCGGTGGAGGCGTGAACAGCGTTGTTCGACGCAAACTCGACGAGTGGAAGCATAGCGCTCCATCGCTTCGGCGTTGCAGCACAAATGCGGCGGAGAATATCCTTCACGACGTGTTTCACGCTCTCCGTTTGAGCGTCGCTCTGCGGATGGTCCGCCGTGGACATGTCTAGCTTGGTGCCAAGCACTGCAAAGACCGCGATCCAGAAGTGTCCCGCAAATCGGGGGTCTCAGTCCGAGACAATCGGCTCCGGGATTCCGTGTTGTCGAAACACGCGATCGACGAACTGCGTTGCTGTGCCTATACCATCAATCGTATCCAGCATAGCCGCGTAATGAGCCATCTTGCTCAGCCGGTCGACGAAGACCACGACGCCCGTGTTGCCCGCCTTGTCGGCAGGTAGGCCAAACACGAAGTCCGTGCTCATGGAGCGCCAGCACTCAGAAGGTACCGGCAAGACTGTCAGCGGCGCCGCCGCATGAGGGGATGACTTCACCCGTTGACACGTCTTATACGTGCGTACATAAGTGTTCGTCCAGTTGTACAGCTTCGGCCACCAAAAGTGGGTGCTTACCGAGCTGTAAGTCTTCTCACGACCAAGATGGCCACCCAGCGGGGTATCATGTGCCTCAGAGAGGATGCGATACTTCAAGTCCTCATCATGAGGGATGACCACGCGGGGCGTGTCCTCGGGTCCCGTCTTGAAAAACAACAAGCCACCATCGTGGGTATAACGATGTAACCGCGCGCGCAGCCGCGCCTACAACCCAATATCCGTGTCTTCAAACTCCTTGCTCGCCAGAGCCTTCAATAACGCGACACAAGTGTCATCCTTGGCGTAATGCGCTCGGATTAGTTCCGGTAGTGACGAAGTCACCGTCGTGATGTGAGCGAGCTCATAGTCCGGTCTGCGCGACAGCGCGTCCGCGGGGACATTCTGCCTACCTGGCTTATACTTCACCTCGAAGTTGTATTTTGCAAAGAAGGACAGCCACCTGGACATTCTCTGCGAGAGGTGAGGCGACTGAGTCGCAGTGCGCAACGACGCGTGATCCGTATAGACGACAAACGGCTGAGAGCCCACAGGTGGACCCTGAACTTGACGAGCGCATACTTCATCGGAAGTAGCTCTGTCATGGACTGGAAAGTTCTTCTCAGCAGCCTTCAGCTGGCGAGCTCAAACGCGACCACGCGCTCGTGCCCCTCGGCATCTGCTTGAAGCAGGGCACTGCCGATGGCGAAGTCCGAAGTGTGGTGTAGTGCCACACCAAAATTCGGTGACAGGTATGTGACCCGACACCGAATTCCGGTGACACCAGCCTGGCTGAGCGAAGGCGTTGCAGAATGAGATCGGCCAAGTGTCTCAGAGTCGGAGCTGCCACGGTACCGACCAGGTGTCTCAGAGTCAGAGCGGTCTGCTGTCTCAGAGTGGGAGCTGCACGATAATTCCCGCCGAGTACCGAAGTCGACGAAAGTGTTTTAAAGCCAGAGCGGTCTGGCGTTGCAAAGTGAGAGCGGATACGGTAATTTTCATTGAGTCAAGAAGTCAGCGAAATCCCAAGATAGTTACATAGGGACTCAGTTAGGGGTCAGTTGATATCCGAAACACCTTCATTTCACTAGACATTTGTATATGACACAGGGAAAAGTAGGTTAGAGCATTAGCGGTTCTTCGGGGAGATAACAAACAAACAGAGCAGAATTTCCCATGTCCAACACAAGCGCACACGTCCGATAAGTCCCTGCGCGGACTGGATTATGTCTGCCGTCAGCACCCGAGAGGGATAGCTTGTAGGGTGTTGACAGGTAGCGATAAGAGACAAGTCGGCCCGGGAAGGGAAAGGAACTCGCCGAGGGCGCCAAGGACAAGTCCCGCCGAGTCCGCGGGCCGGTACGCCGGATAGCCCGGGTGCCGTGACACTTCTATTCGAGAATCCTTTGCTCTCGGTGGCCCGTAAAAGCGCTCACGTGCCGTCGGCCATCCTTTGGTGGACGGCACGGGTTTAAGGAACGGGAGTCAGTGAGCTCAGCTGTCTTCCGGAGGATCGACTGTCTTGGTTGCCTGGTCTCGGCAAGTACCGCCACTGCTGTCCCGGAAGGGCTGAACCGTTGGGGACACCCTACCGCAGGCCAATATGCGCCGACAAGCTCGGCGATTGTTGGGTCTGTTGCGAGGACTAATTTGTGCGTTCTGCCACACCACAGTAGCGTCACAGATGACACTAAACGGACGAGCGGGGTCTGGTAAAGCCAAGATAGGCGCACGAAGCAAGCTAACTTTAATCGGCGCAGCCGCATCTTGATGCTCGGCGTCCTAACGCCGGTGTGTATCCTTCTTCAGGAGATTAGACAATGGCCGAGCCATATCAGCGTAGTTCTCCTATACTTGTGCAAGTAATTGGCGAGATAAGGCCACTTGTGAAGGTCCTTCTGGTTCATGAGAACCGGCCAGTCAACAGCGGCCTTGACCTTGACCGGGTCAGGCCCCAGGCCTCGCTTCCCAATGAAGCACCCCAAGAAGGGTATCTCTTCCGCGCCGAAGATGCACTTGTCACTGTTAACGTATATCTTATACGTGCGCATGCATTCGAGTACCGCTCGTAGGTGCTCCACGTGGTTCTCCACGTCCGTTTTCCCGTGCTCTGCACGACTGTGGACGGCGATATCGTCAAAGTACGTTTGTGCGTACGCCCGATAGGGCTGGAACAACTGCGTTACCAGGCGGTTGAACGTTGCCGGCGCGTTCGACAACCCCTGGGGCATGACCAACCACTCCCAGAGCATCCCGCTCGGAGTACTCACAGCCGTGAGAGGGATGTCACTCGCTCTCGTGAGCAATTGATAGTACCCGTCGACTAAGTCGAGCGCACTGTATATGGTACAGCCCGTCACGTAGTTCTGGAGGACATCCTTCCTCGAGATCGGAGAATGGTGGCAGCGTTGAGCTTGCTAAAAGCATGCATGGTGCGCCACTTGCCATTCAGCTTTCTGACACAAAAGGTGGGCGTGGAGTGGGGAGACTTGCCCTCGCGCACCATGCCTGCCTCGTGCTTCGCACGGAAGAATGCGTCAATAACGTCACACTGCTCCTTCGGTAAAGGCCACTGCCTCGTAACACAGTATTTCGTTCCGTGAACAAGGTCAATCTCGTGACGCACACCTCGATCCGGGGGGAGCCCCGAGGGCGCGTTCTTGGAGACCACATCTTGATACTCACTTACCACCGGGTAGAAGGGATCCAAAGGGTTCTTCAGGATCGCGGACCCGCTACGCGCATTCAGCGCGCCTGCTTGGTGTCCTCGAGTACAGCTTCATCAAGAAGCGAGGACGAGTTTAGTTCTTCTTCAGGCCGTATCACAACCACCTCGACCAATTCGCCAGCCGTCAAGGGCCTCGCTGAATTCGGCCAAGGACATCTCGTCCTGCTCCAAGAGAGTTTCAAGCGCGGCCAGGGAGTCGAGACTGATGTTCCCGTCGACGTCGCCCGCCACCCCATTCACAAGTGTATAGAAATGCTCGCTCTCGCGTGGAGCAATGCCGCTCGACATATCATCCCGACTCGTGCGAGTTCAGACGCCTTGCGTCTCGCAGCCAGCGCACGGCGCCGCTGCCTCCTCTTCGCAGACGGGGTCCGTCTCAAAGAGACCTTCGACTTCGCGCCCACGCCAACGCCAGTTGTTGCAACCTCATTCAGCTTTGGAAGAGCTCCGGTGTCTCGACCGACACCCAGCGAGGAGCTGCTTGATCGGCAGCCTCCACTTAGTGGATTATGTGCCACACCACAGTTCCTTGGCGTCACGCCGACCGTGCTTTCACCAGCACGCAACAGTGCCTCACCCTCCGGGCTATCACCGCTCAGTGGAAGTCGTGCCGCTCCACGTTCAGCGCCCGAGCCACGCTCGGAACGCTCCCACTCGACACACTCAGTGTCCACCAACTCGGAAACTCCGATATCAATCGCGCTGACCGACTCGGTCCAGTGCTCGCGCCAAAAGCACTTCTGCGTCCTAGCAGAGGTGGATTCATGACTCGCCAAAGCTCCACCAGGAGAGAAGCGCGTAGCGCCTAACGACTTGGACCTCCAGTCGATCTATGGTTCGTGGGGTTCCTGCCACGCCATACCAAGGATGCGGTCATACCTTGAATCCAAGTCCAAGACTAGACAGCTTTCCTAGCTGTCAAAGTCAAGGAACTTCACGCCCAAATCCATGGGGACCTTGGGCACCGTGACACGTGCGCCCGTCGCTAGACAAACAGTGACAATATCACGCGTATGAGCTCGCAGCGCCTCAGCATACAGCTGACTTCCATCAACCGTGGAGCGCCTGGCGTAATTGCCAGACGCCCCCGAATCAATCAGGACCGTCCACGGCTTTTCAAAGCCCTTCACAGTTGCTTGGATGACCAGCAAGCCCGGCTACCATTTCTTTTCCGTGTTAGAGAGTACGGCTCTCTTCGGGGCTAAGCCCTGCTGACCTCCACTTCTCTGAGGCTCAACATAACTTTGTTCATCTCCAACAGGCTATCCCGCGCCTACTGAGTGTAGCCGTTTCTCCGCGACGAACCCGACATCCGGTCCGCAGCGGTGCTTCGGCTCGAGCGATCATATTGCGGCTTGCGCAGCGGACAACCTGACCTTAAGTGGTCGGTGCTTCCGCAGGTGAAGCGCCTGCGAATACCACGGCGCTGCTCAACAGCTCGAAGCTCATCTTCTTCGTCTTCAGCGTAGCTGATGTCCATGGGCTCGGGGTCAGCCGATATGCTCGTTTGTGCCGCGCTCCAGCCCATGCGAGCCGACTTGACGTTATAGTCGGCATTCAATGCCACGGCAACGGCTTCCTCCAACGAGGTAGGGCGGCTGCGGAAGCCTTCCGCGCGACCCACCCCGGTCCGAAGACCATCCATGAACACCGTGACGGTGACCGATTCCGGCAGAGGCTCAGCGAATGTACCCGCAATGAGCGTACGCAGCTCTTGGACGTAGTCCACCAAATCCTTCTTCACTTGGCGGGTGGCCAAGAACTTGGAGCGAACGCGTGGTTCGGTGACGAGAACACTCGCGAGAGCTGCTGCTTGAGCTCATCCCATGTCGGGAAGGCTTGGTCCACCGACGACCCGCTTGTAAGCGCCCACTCACGTGCTCATCCACTGAGCTTGGATATGGCAAGCGCTACGCGCTGGAGCTCCGATTGAAGCAGGGCGGAGCCTATGGCCATCTCGACCTCTCGAATCCAGAGTAAGAGATTTTCTCCCTCTAGACCTTCAAACGTCTTGACACTCAACATGAGTGGTTTGGGTCTAAAACACCCGCCCAGCGGCGCGGACGACACCATCGTAGGTGTCGTCGCGCTCATCCGTTGTTGAATGTGCTCCAGCAAAGCATTCTCATAACTTGAGAACGCCTCCAGACGCGCGTTAATCGCGTCCGGGCCTTGCGAGGCAAGGTACGCTACGCTCTCCGGGCCCAACAGGGACACTTGCTTTTTAAGCGCCTCCTGTTGGCCTGGGGCCAGGTTCGCGAACGCAACTTGCTCCATCCTCACAGAGGTACAGTCTGACAGACTCACGTGAGGGATTGACTACAAGTGCTACAAAGTGCAGCGGGGCTGCCGTAGCTCCTTGCACAGAGGAAGGTTTAACGACTCTGAGTGTCGAGCAGGATCCTATCCGAGGACCCGCCCAGAACAAGTCGCAGACACTTCCTTACAAAAGGCAAAACTGTATTGATTTCTTTACTGTAGCTTTGCCTCCTAAGGTGCAAGTATCTGCACTTTACTATCAGCTATAACTAGCTCTAGTGCATTCCTAATCGTTGGCCCGCGGCCGTACTTCATCCAGGGGCAGCCCTTGTGTAAGCTACACCAAAAGGGTAACCCCTCGTATAATCCCGTTACAACCACGTCCTAACAAGAAACGACTGGGATGATTGGCAATCATTTTCGGAACTACACCTGTCCTGCATGTGCCGGGGCCACACGAGCACCTTGCCCAGAGGAAGTGTGCTAGCGAGAGTATACAAACTCTCAGTGAACGGTAGTTCACGTGTCCCTGGCTTAAGGGGACTGATTGATCAGAAGTACGGTAGATCTAAGACTGAGTGTATTTATAGGTTGGTACAGATTTGGCCTGCATACAAATCCGAAGTTCCGTATAGTTTATCCTATATAAAATGTATCGGTTGGCTCTCAAGGCTATTGTGTCACTACTCAGGGGAGTGCCCTTTTGTAGCCATCCCTGAATAGTGCCAGGGTCACTATTCCATGTAACCCCGTTACATCATCCCCACTTAGATTCGATCATATCCACCGATCAGAGCGAGGGTACGGTGGCGGCTCACTCACATTTCACTCGCACAGTCGAAATCCATCGCGAACGGCGCGAGCTCTTGCGCATCGGCTGTCGGGCCCCAGAAAGCAACTGGCGCATCGCTGAGCAAGCCCCACGGTCTCCAAGTCGACCGGAAGCATGTCTCCCTAGCGCAGCTCGCGCGGTGCAAAAGCACCTTTGACACTCCGGGCCAAGAAGGCCAAAGCCAAGAATGAGTCGGTCGCGCTGAAGGAGGCCATGGACGCGGCCTCCGAGGAGGTGCGCTCTCCGAGCAATTCTCCGGAGGAGTCGCACGGCGAACATGCATCCCGCAAGTCGCCCGATGCTCCGCCGGATGAGGGGGACAACCCCAGGTTCAGTTATGAACGGCGCAGCCTGCGCCGAGACTGGGACTCGCCCCTGTTTAGCTGCACCAAAGTCGTGTACTCGGGTGAGAGCTCACAAGAGGAGGAGGACACCTCCGAATGCAGCGCGCAGGCCGCCAACGACAAGAAGCCGGCGGAGGGCGACGTGCCCAACGCCCCGGCTGACCCGGACACGAGCCGTCGTGCGGCAAGACGAACACTGAGCCCATGGCGGCTCCGCCGGTCAATAACTTGACCCTGGCGGAAGGCCTCGCGCGCGCCCAAGCTTCTAAGGCCGCCGCTGCTGTGGAGAGCGACGCGCCCGGTGGGAAAAAGCGTGCCGCTACTAAGTCGCCGCCCCGCGACGACTACAGGGGTATGTTCGATGACTCCGAGTCTGAAGAAGGGGCTTGTCGACGAGCCCATTGAGGTCTCTATTGACCTCGATGAGCAGCAGGTGCAGTACTACAGCGCTGGCTCGGCCGCCCGTGTGGGACAAGCAACAGCGCCGGCCACGGCTACTGTAGGCCCTCGTTCTGGCGGGGGCGCTGTGCGTCCAAAGGACTATTAACCACCGGATGACGGCACTGGTGCTCTACAGCTCCTGGAGAAGCTCACGCCTCCTCGTGGCCTTATCAGCGGCTACACCTCGAGGAGCGCCTATGAGCGTGCTCTGGTTGAGCCAGAGCCGCCCTTTGTCAGCGACATTGAAGCCGCTCGGTCTGTGCTCTTAGCGCCGCACAAGATCCCTGTGAAGGAGTTCACCAACCTTCGTAAGAAGGCGGAGGACAAGGGTGGACTCCATCCAGTGTGGAGTTATCCCTGGGTCAAGCCTTCCGAGGCTATGACCTGGATTGAGGTGGAAAACTTCTTCTGGAGATACGTATCTCGCAAGGGTATTCCGGCCAGGGTATAAAGAACTCCGTGAGGACCGATTCCTGTCCGCTATACTGGACCAGCGCGACCTCCGCGTGGAGTTCGCTCACCTCGTGAGCAAACGTAAGCTCTACCCAATGATGGAGGAGCTCAAGCAACAGGCAAAAGCCAAAGCTCGTGAAGAGCGTGGGCGCGGTGCGACTCCGTCTGCTACCGTGCCCCGTACGTCGGCCAAGAAGCCAAGGACTACTTACGAAGCGTCCGCTGCTTCTCGTCCCAGATCGCAACAGCCTTTGGACAGTCAACCTGGAGCTGTTCAACAGGCTCCCACGAGTTTTCTTACTCTGGGTTACCCCTCCACCCTCACGAGAAGTTGGTGCTTGCCGTCGAGACGCCGCTCCTGGAGGACCCGCTCCACGTAGAAGTGCAGCTCCCCATTCCGATCAAGGAGGGCAGGCGGTGGCCTCTCACGACCATGGCTACGAGCCGGAGGTGTTGCCGCCGCGCTCTGAAACCCCGAGCCAGGTAGTGGCTGTTCAGCAATAGGAGATTCGCCTTCTCCGAGAGCGTGTGTACTCGCTCGAGATCGTGTTGGGGGTTGACCTTGGTGGCGAGGCTGCCTCTAGGACTGGTCAGCCTGGCGCAGTGGATCGGATTCGTGAGAACGTTGACTCACCGTTCCGGGAGATTCGCGACCTCCATGCTAGGGTTGAGTGTCGGGCTTACGCGTCGGACTTCGAGTCCCTGCGTGACGGTCTTTCGGGCCTTCGGGCCGAACTTCGTGGCCGCGCGCCCTATCAGGAGCCCCATCATTTCCCATACCCGGCTCCGTACGGCCACGGCCCTGCTTATGGCACCCCGATGTACGCCTCGTCGTCCTACGACCAGCGGGCGTACCATCTGCCTTATCGCGAGCCGACGCCCCGCTTCGAGGAGCTGCACCCTCGTCCACATGGCCGCCCACCGCTTCCTGCGGGACAGCCTGAGCCTGAGGGTTGTGGTACCGCTTCAGACGACCCACGTAAAACGTCGGGTGAGTCGTCATCGACTTAGGCAAGTCTATGGTGTACTCAGCATCGTGTCGGCTGAGGACCGTGAAAGGCCCAATGAAGCGGTGGATCAGTTGGTTGCTCTCGACCGAGCTAACTGTGTTTAGCGGTAGGTTTCTAGTATCTAGGAGAACTAAGCCCCCCCCCCCCCCCACCTTAAACACGCTTAAGTTTCCTCGTCCCTCTTGGTCTGAGTACACCTTTTGTTTGTCTTGGGCTTGTGCCATTGCATCTCTAGCCCTGCTGATGATATTCAGCCTGTCCACGACAAACGAGGACACTTGCTTCCGCAGTGAAGCTGGACTTACGTCCGAGGCCTAGGAGGAAACGTTTTCCGAGCCTCTCCTCCACTTGCGACCGAAGCTCCGGTACCGCCTCGTAAGGTGAGCGGCACCTGAGGGTGTCGTAACCCATTGAGGTAAAGGGGGTGAACCCCGTCGATGCGTGCACCGCATTGTTGAGGCCAAACTCAACCATGGACAATCGTTCAGCCCAAGAGCGGGGATTCTCCGCGCAGATACTGCGGAGGGTGTCCTCGAGCACTCTATTGACGCGCCGTCTGTCTGCGGGTGATCCGCCGTAGAGATTAACAGCCGAGTGTCTAGAAGGCGGACCAGGGTTTGCCAAAACGCAGCGGTGAAACGCGGGTCTCTACCAGAGACGATGGTCTCGGGAAGTCCATGGTCTCTAAAGACACAGTCCGTGAACTGGCGAGCTACCTCGTCGCCAGTGACGGTGTCACAGACTGGTGCAAAGTGGACCATCTTTCTCAGACGGCAGACAAAGACTATAACACCGGTGTTGCCACGGTCATCGGCCGGGAGACCGAAGACAAAGTCGAGACTCATCGACTTCCAGCAGTCCGCTGGGACCGGCAGGCTCTGTAATGGAGCCGAGGCGTGACCCGCAGGCTTCACCCGCAGGCTTCACCCGCTGGCACGCCTCACACGTGCGGACGTAGGTGGCCACCCACTTGTAAGTGTGGGACCACCAGAACGTGATTGACGAGTACGTCTTCTCACGGCCGAGGTGGCCACTGGACGGCGCGTCGTGCGCCTCCATCAGGATGTCGTACTTGAGGTCCTCGTCGTTCGGCACGACAATACGGGGAGGATCATCGGGTTCCACCCTATAGTGGAGCAGGCCATCAGCCACTCATAGCGGTGAAGCCGCGCACACTGCGAGGCGTAAGCCACTCAGCCTTGGCGTCCGGGTCAGCGGCTAAGAGCCG
Organism: Phytophthora cinnamomi; assembly: GCF_018691715.1. Classification (NCBI taxonomy): domain Eukaryota; phylum Oomycota; class Peronosporomycetes; order Peronosporales; family Peronosporaceae; genus Phytophthora; species Phytophthora cinnamomi. Next base: position 101,500 of record NW_027151012.1, read on the forward strand.
CGCAAGAGGCCCAAGGTTGGCATCATCACGATACGCCAACCGGATGCGATCGTAAAGAACCTTTCGTGGCCTGACTAATATGAGCGAGCTCGTAGTCGAGTCGGCGCGACAGCGCGTCGGCACGCACATTCAGCTTGCCCGGCTTATACTCGACGCGGAAGTTGTGTTCCGCGAAGAAGGACAGCCAGCGCGCCATCCGCTGGGATAGCTGCGGCGTGTTGACGGCTGTCCGCAAGGACGCGTGGTCTGTATAGACAACAAAGGGCGTAGAGCCCAGTAGGTGCACCCGAAACTTGACAAGGGCGTACTTCAATGCGAGTAGCTCCTTGTCGTGAACGGGGTAATCCGTTCGGCAGTTCTAAGCTACCTTGACTGGATCGAGATGACCCGTTCGTGGCCATTATCGTCGGCCTGTAGGAGCACGCAGCCAGTGGCGAAGTCGGATGCGTCACAGACGACGCTAAAAGGCTTCGTCTCGTCCGGCAGGGCCAGGACTGGGGCGCGCGGTACGCTCGCTTTGATGTCGTCAAAGGCATCCCGGTGGCGACGCTCCCAACTCCAGTCAGCATCCTTCTTCAGGAGATCCGACAGCGGTCGTGCCAGACCGGCATAGCCAGCACTATACTTGTGCAGGTAGTTGGCGAGGCCCAACCACTGGCGTAGGTCTTTCTGTGACCGGGGTGGCGGCCAAGCCGCAATGGCTTCCACCTTCTCCGGGTCCGCACGAACCCCAGCGCTGCTAATGAAGCAGCCAAGGACCTTAATCTCCTCAGCTGCAAGCACGCACTTGTTGATGTTGGCGAACAGCTTGTTTGCCCTCATGACTTCAAACACACGTCGGAGGTGCTGGAGATGCACCTCGATGGCCGTCCGGGCTGCCTCGGCACGGCTGTGGACGAATATATCGTCAAAGTACATTTGTGTGAACGCACACAAAGGTCGGAACAGTTGTGTGACCAAGCGATTGAACGTTGCTGGGGGTATTCGAGAGCCCCTCTGGTATTACCAGCCATTCCCAGAGCATACCGCTCGGCGTGCTCACAGCCGTGAGCGGAGTGTCGCTCTCGCGCATCAGGATCTGGTAGTACCCACCCACCAGATCCAGTGCACTGTACAATGTGCACCCGACCATGTTGTTGACCAACACGTCCTTCGGCGGGATCGGTCTCTGCGCTGGCACCGTCGCGCTGTTCAGCTTGATTTAAGCATGAACCAGACGCCACTTTCTGTTCGGGTTACGAACACAGAAGGTGGGCGTCGAGTGCGGAGACTTCGACTCCCGCACCATGCCTGCCTTCGCCTTGGCGGCAACGAAATCATCAATGACTTCGCATCGCTCCCGGGGAAGGGGCCATTGCCTCGTGACACAGTACTTTGTGCCCGGCACGAGGTCAATCTCGTGCCTGATTCCCCTGTCTGGTGGGAGTTTGGACGGAGGGTTCTTCGATACTACGTCCTCAAACTCCTTCACTAAGGGATACACCGGATCCCATGTTTTTTTTTAGGATATCAGAGCCCAAGCGCGACACGCGCTGTCTCTGGAACTCTTCCAGGACGTCCTTGTCCATGACAGTGGAGGGGTTTTACTCCACTGACGTTGGCTCCGGCCTTAGGAGGACCAGCTCTGAGATCTCCCCGGCCTTCAACTCGGCCAAGAAGTCCTCCATTGCGAGCTCTTCGAGGTTCAGTAACTCTGCAACCTCGGGCAGGGCCGTAAGCGGAACGGCACCTGCCTTGACCTGGCAACCGGTCACGCCGTCGAAGATGTGATATCATTCTTCGGCGGCTGGAGCCCAGACGGATGGCTCCAACTCGTTGGTGACGGATGTCGCCGATCGGGCGACTAGGCCCGGCTTACGATGTGACACTCTGATGTCTACGTCTGGTGGTGCCGACTTGACGGCACCATGGATCGTCTTGTTCTTGTGCGGAACTATGTTACCCGCCTTGACGTGTGGAACTATGCTACTCACACCAGGAGCGCTCCCAGCGACTCCCGCATCAGTTATGGTCTGAGCGACCTCTTGTGGTACTACGTTACCCACAGGAAGCGCCTGTGGTGGCTTCCTCATCTGTTAAGGTCTGCGTGACCGGACGTGGAACTAAGTTACCCACGCCAGCACCGACGGTGCCTTCTCTTGCAACACTTGCTGCACGCGGAACTCTGTTACCCGCACGTGGACCTTAGTTACCCACCTGGTAGGTGCCGTCTGGCACCCCCACACGCGGAACCTGGTCGACCGGGTCACTTTCGGAGTCGCCGTCAGTCTCGACGACCCCAATGAACATTTTGGACACTGCCTCACGGGCGCCCCAGCTTCTGCCGGAGGTGGAAACATGACTCATCAAAGCTCTGTCAGAGCGCGGGGGACGGCTTGCCCCGATGACCTTGCTGCGCCAATCGATCCAAGGCTCGTGTTTCTCTAACCACGGCATGCCAAGGATCAAGTCGTACTTGTCCAATAACGTATCCTTGCTCTCAAAGTCTTCGGACTTGATAGCCAGGTCCATGTGGACCCGAGGTACTTCTACCACCGTACAGTCGGCTAGCCTTACGAGACCAACCCGTTGCCGTTGCTGCCACGTAGAACATCGGCATACCTGTCGCGGTTGGACGCGACTGTCTGGTGGCGCGCAAAATGGTTTGACGCCCCAGAATCGATCAAGATTCTCAAGTGATGATCGTATCCCGGTACACTCGCGTACACCACGAGCAGTCAATCGCTGCCCTTCTCCGCTTCGAGGGTGCATAGACTCTCGGGGGCTAAGTCCCCATGGCTCGTGCCACCTGCACACCCCTCGTGAAGACTTAGGAACTCCCCAGTAGGGCGCCTCGCCCCTACTGGTGTCCTGCGCGCCTCTGGTCCCTGGGTCGCGGCTTCTGCCAGCGACCCTCATACCCCAAGGGCTTCGAAGAATAACTCTTCCTTTGTCCTCCCGCAGGACAGGCACGTTTCATGTGCCCTAACTTGCCACAGCCGAAGCAGCGAATGTCGTGCTGCTCGGCCATTCCCAAATCCATGGGAACTGACCCATTGGAGGTTCCATTGCCGGAACCACCATTCGGCGCACCATCCAGCACAGGGTTGCTTTGCCATACCGTGGCAGGGGTACGAACCTGTTTGTGGCTGTACTCCTCCTGGAGGGCGATCTGTATCGCCTCCTCCATAGTGCTTGCTTGCACTCGGAACAGCTGCGTGCGGGCTGGGCCAACACGCAGACCGTCCATGAACACGGTCACCTTGATGCGTTCGGGAAGGGGCGTTCCCCCCAGCGAGGCTGTGAGTACTCTCATTTCTTGCATGTACTCGTGCAGCTCGCGTCTTCCTTGTTTGCAGGCGGGGAAGCGCGAGCGCTGGCGATACTCATAGTTCGCCGGAAGGAACGTGGTCCGCAACTGATCACAGAGCTGGGACCATGATGCAGAGCATCCCGCGTTGTCGTTTTGCGCGTATACGCCCAACTCTTAGCGCGACCACTAAGGTTGGAAAGAGCAGAAGCGAAACGGAGTCGCTCGTCCGAGATGAGAGCCGCGTCCATCGCGAGCTCGACCTCTCGGACCCAGAAGTGGAGATTTTCACCCTCCTTCCCTTCAAAGGGGTGAACCTTCAGCCTCGACGGCTTCGGTTGCACCGGCTTCGGTGCGGCTGCGGCAGCCTGCAGCCCCTGAACATGGGCGATGAGCCCTTGCTCGTAGGTGTCGACGCGCTGATGCTCAGCCGGCGTCGCTGCGCTAAGCTACGCAGGGCATCTATTCCAAAGATGCCAGCCATTTTCAGAATCGACTCGAACTGCGAGTCGTTCAAGTGAGGAAACTCACTTCTATCCATCTTGGCTCACTCGTTGAGACCACAGAGGATTCAGGTAGTCCAATCTACCCGCGTAGGTGTAGGATTGACTACAAGTGCTACCAAGTGCGACGGGGCCACACGAGCACCTTGCCCAGAGGAAGTGTGCTAGCGAGAGTATACAAACTCTCAGTGAACGGTAGTTCACGTGTCCCTGGCCTAAGGGGACTGATTGATCAGAAGTACGGTAGATCTAAGACTGAGTGTATTTATAGGTTAGTTCAGATTTGGCCTGCATACAAACCCGAAGTTCCGTATAGTGTATCCTATATAAAATGTATCGGTTGGCTCTCAAGGCTATTGTGTCACTACTCAGGGGAGTGCCCTTTTGTAGCCATCCCTGAATAGTGCCAGGGTCACTATTCCATGTAACTCCGTTACACTGTACCTACCGGGTCACCGTACTCACCCGCAATTTCAATCGGGTATCCTACTTTCGGGACCCTACTTTCGGGTACCCGTTGCGATTCCACCAAGCAGGTCAGAAGTGCATCCGCGTGCATTAGGGCACGCAGGGAAGCCGAAGAACACCGGCGGAAGTTTCAGGCACTCGATGCAGCCGAAACCTATTCCGTCATGTACCCGAGTACATTGTAATTGGTTGCTCGTACACTATTCTGGTTTTCTACTATAACCACCCGCAGTTCCAGTACTTTCAGCTTCGTCGTCGTCAGGAGACGACTCAAATGAGATTAGTTATCTAGAAAACTCTATGGCCTTTTCGAGAGCCCAAGATTAGGGATACGAGCGGTCTCTAAATTGGTCGTGGCATGTGCTCTTGAAGGTGGAAGTCGGAAGCTTTGATCAGAACGACCCGTTCCCTATATATTCCTGGTGCTGTTGACATTCGCTACCGTCGCCATTTCTGTGGACCACTACATGAGGTGAGTGAGATGTAGAGTTCACGAAGGATGCTGCTAAGAAACACGATGTAGGACGGTTTATCGGCGTCCCTCATTTATTGGCGTTCCTCGTACATGTCGTGAAGAATGAGGGAAGTTACAAGTCTAATAGTACGCACACAAATTCTGTTGGATTTGTTTATCAAATTCGAAGTTCTTGAGAAGAAGGGTATCAGTGTATTTCTGTCACGCTCACTAGCGCCCCATATTCAACGAGAGAGATATCCACAGGGATGCCGTCCCTCCTAGTATCCCAGAGATCGTTAAGATGACGGGGGGTACTAGAGCAAACTTGAGTTAAAGGCACCATCGTACACGTCGTCCGTACCGAAGTACATGGCTAGGTAGTCCGTTGAGAGCGTCAAGTTGATCTTGGGCATTTCGTCCACGCAAGATTTGTCCAGGCCCTTGAGTTTGCCCTTGTTACTGACATACGAAGCCAGTATCTTGATGCCGCAAGTCACAGACGAAACATCGCCTGCGTTCATCTGGGTCCATGAGACCGCTCCATGAATGGAAGTGTTGAATGTAACTGTATCGGATTGGTAGAAATGGTAGCCAATAGGAGGTAGATATAGAAATGACTCACCTTTACGGTAGGTATAGTGAAGCCAGGTTAAAATACATCCGGCAGATGTAGGGCGGCTGTGGAAGCTTCTAGAAGCTTCCATCCGTCTGAACTGCGGGGACGGCACTCTTCGTTTCGCACGCCCTCCCCCAAGTCAAGCTTCTTCCTGTTAAACTTGTAGCACTTGTTGGTCCCAGCAACCTGACCACAAGGAGCCCATGCCGACGAACGCCCAGCTACTGGCCGAGATCGACCGGTTGAATGAAGTCATGGCAGAGCGCACGCGAGTGCCAGCAATCAGCCCAAGTTCACCGGCAAGAGGGGAGAGGACGTCCGCGAATGACTGTTCCAGATCGAGAACGCATGCCGCATCAACGTCGTCCAGATCGACGACGCAAGCGTGCGTCTGCCGGAAATCGCCGGGTCGGCTATGGAGAAGCCGGCTTCCGGGTGGTTCCTGCACTGGTCTTCGACGACGAGAAGCGAGGAGCACACGTGGGGGATTTTCCGTTAGCATGTGCTCCAACACTTCGAAGCGTCGAACTACCACGCCGTCTTCCGTGAGAAGCTTCAGCGACTCAAGCAGACGGCGGATATCGAGACCTACAACGGAGAGTACTCTGCTCTTATCTTTCGGGTTGAAGGCATGAGCGTACTCGACCAGGTCCTGTACTACGCGAACGGCCTCAAGCCTCGTACACGCAGCTATGTTAAGCTCGAGAACCCTGAGACTCTGAGTGAAGCCATGGACCTGGCCGTCAAGCACGAAGTTACGCACTTCATCGATGACATGCGCGACCGACAGTCTCGTCAAGACAAGAGGACGATCGCAGCTGGCGAAGCTCCCAAAGGAGATAAGCCATTTAAGGGAAAACCCTTCCGTAACCAAGGGCGCTTCAAGCCGAGATCTGATCTCAAGCGCACCGAAGGTCACACCTGCTTTCACTGCAAGATCCCTGGCCACATCAAAGCCAACTGCTTCATCTGGAAGAAGGAGCAAGAGAAGCAGGGAAATGGTCAACCACGTCAGTGAAGGAGGGTCCTGGCGTGGCGGAGAGCGTAACCGAAACACTTAAGTTTGAGAATATCAGCCTTAGCGTTCTGAGTGAAAACCCTTTGGTGTACAAGTCAAGGGCTTCTGGACTGGACGATGCCTGCAGATGTGTGGCCGTAGTCTACCAGATCCCAGATGAATTCGACTGCATCCTTGGAATACCATTCTTCGAGGACATGCAACCGCAGATCGACTGGAGAAGTCGGCGAATCGAAGGAACGAGAACGAAGACTCTGCACTGGAAGCGAGCAGGGGAGACCGGTAAGCCGATCGAGGAAGGCGAACCGGTGATTGCCTCCGGGCTTCGGAGATCTGTCGAGGCGAAAGGCCTATCGGCGAAAAGACCCGATTCCTGTCGAGGTGCCGCACTGGAAACGGATGTGAAGCTTACGGTTGAAGCTGTTGGCGACGCAGTGCAGAAGGAGAAGACCCCAAGTGTTGTACTGAAGTTCCTGAGAATCAAGACCAAGAAGATCGACGAGCCTGACTTCATGTTGGTGCTGTTGAACGAGACGATCAAGCAAGTCGCACGTTCACTGCAACGGCGCGACGAACCCGACAACGTTGGGAGTGCGAAAGCACAGCGCTATCTGGAAACAGACTGGGACACCTTCCGAGAGAATCCAGCTTTTGACCTTTTAACGGAGTATAAAGACAATGTGTTCCGTCCCGAGCTGCCTGAAGGTTTACCAGAGAAGCGCGAACTCGAACACCGCATCGATGTGAAGGATCCGAATCTGGCCATGTACCGGCAACAGTGGCGACCGTCACCGGAGCAGCAACGCGAGATCGTGAGATGGGTTGAAGACATGGCTCATACGAGCATCAGTCCTCCCGCTGCTCCGACATTTTGTGTCCGGAAACCTGTCGGTTGGCGTATCGTACATCTTGAACTCGAACACAGTACGCCAAAGTATTCCGATGACCCGGAAGGAGGACATCTTGGACGCCATGTCCGGAGCGAACTGGTTCTCCACGATGGATTTGATGTCCGCATACTACCAAGTGCGTATGCGAGAGGAAGACGTCAATTTTACTGCGTTCCAGGCACCGAACGGACTCTGGGAGTACCTTGTTCTGCCAATGGGAGTCTGCAACGCGCCAGCAACGATGCGCAGATTGACATCGAAGATGTTTCGAGACTTGAAGAACACGAAGTCGTTCTACGACGACATTTACATCTTCACCAAGTCACCGAACGTCGAGGACCATCCGGACGCACTGCGTGAAACGCTGGACATCCTGTGCGACAACAAGTTGTATGTCAAGTTGTCCAAGTGTGTCTTCTGCGCAGACGAGATCCCGTGTCTCCGAGATTTCGTAGGGCGAAATGGAGTCCGAATGGATCCAGATAATGTGCAGACCATCAAGGACTGGCCTGTACCGCGGACGCAAGAGGAGCTTCATAGATTTCTCGGTTTGACTGGCTACGTTCAGCGATTTTGGCCGAATTATGCATCACTGACAGCATCCATGTTTACACTCTTGAAGAAGAAGAACAAGCGGAATGCCAAGATCCATTTCAGCGATGAGCAACTGAAGAACTTCGAGGAGCTGAAGCGCCGACTCTGCAACCCACCAGTATTACATCTGCCGGTCTTCAGCCGATCCATGCATTTGCGTAGTGATGCAAGCAAGTTCGTTGTTGGTGGAGTCCTGTTCCAAGTTGTGGACGGAGTTGAGAGTCCGATTGCATATACCAGTCGCAAGATGAAAGCAGCAGAGCTCAACTACCCAACGCAGCAGCAGGAGTTGCTAGCAATCATCCACGCGTTGGCAGCTTTCAGAATCTACTGCCTGGATAAGCCACCGATTGTTGAAACGGACCACAAAAGTCTCGAAGGACTTTTCAGGCAGAAGATGGCAAACCGAAGACTCGCGCGCTGGTATGATATCCTAGCGGTAAACCAGCCGACGTTCTCTTATATCCCCGGTGCGTGAAACGGCATCGCCGACGCTCTGAGCCGAAGACCAGACTTGCAGCCAGTGACGAAATTCTTTCACGACTTGAGTGTTAGGAGTTTCGACGACACGTCGTTCAGCTCGACAATCAGTGAGGTAACTGGTGACTCCGAGTTGGTTGCTCGAATCAAGAAGTCGTACAAGAAGGACCGTGACGCGCAAGCAATCTTGACAGCGATCAAGCGACGCAAGTCCGATTCGAGACCGAAGCGCGAGCAACAGCAGCACAAGAAGTACCGATGCTACTCCGAAGCAAACGGTTTGCTCTGGTACCAGACACCTGTAGACAACGCTCCACGTATTGTCGTGCCCAACGATGTGAAGTTGCGCCAGCCAATTATCGGCGAGTGTCATGACACCAACTACGGCGGACATCCCGGTGCTGAGCGCACGTAGTTGACGCTAGCACGCCATTGGTACTGATCGAAGATGTTGAAGTCCATCCAGAGGTTTGTCGCCAACTGTGAGCCTTGTCGGAGAAACAAGCCGCGGTTGACGAAGCCTCCTGGCTTGATCGAACCATTGGGCATCCCAGACGGACGTTGGAGGTCGATCTCCATGGACTTCATTACTGATCTTCCGCGAACGAAGCGGAACGTCGACTCCATTTGGGTCGTCGTCGATCGGTTGACCAAGCGTTGTCATTTCGTGCCAACTACCAAGAAGGTGAACGCGGAGGGTGTTGCTCGACTCTTCATCGACAACATCTGGAAACTGCACGGCATGCCGACAAATATCGTCTCCGACCGTGACCGGAAGTTCGTGTCTGCCTTCTGGCAGTATGTATTCAAATCCATCGGCACGAAGCTGAACATGACCGTAGCACACCGAGCGCAAGGCGATGGTCAAACGGAGCGGATGAACCGAACCCTGGAAGAGTATCTCCGATGTTTCGTTGGTCCACTTCAAGATGACTGGGACATCCATCTCGCCAATGCTGAGTTTGCAGTCAACTCTACGGTGAACGCCAGCACGAAATTCGCGCCCTTTGAAGCCGATCTAGGCTATATACCATTGAACCGGCTTCAACTCGCATCTGAGAAACTTGCAGCTGTTGCAAATAGTCGACGCGGAGCAGAGTTTCACGAGCGACAAGCAGCCATCCTCTTACGCTGCCGTGAAGCGTTAGTCAGGCCCAAGAACGCATGCGCGACGTCTACGATCGAAACCGTGTTGAACAAGTCTTTGAGGTTGGCGACAAAGTTTACTTGAGCGCGTAGAACCTAGACCCGAAGCACTCCGGCTTGCCAAACTCCACCAAGTTTGGACCGAAATGGATTGGACCGTACACAGTGGTGCGGAAGATCCACAACCACGCGTATGAACTCAACATCCAAGCTGGCAATAAGCTGCATCCCGTCTTCAACACTGCGTCATTGAAGCCGCACAAGGAGCCAACTCGATTGTTAAGACCAAGCGAAGCTGTTTTAGCAGACGGCAGCATTGGCCAGATCGTCAAGGGTTTACGTGGAAAACGCACTCATAAACGACGGACCCAATATCTTGTGGAGTGGGTGGGCGAGGAGAAGCAACCTGGGAACCAATTGAGAACTTGTCGCAAGTCCCAGATCTCATCGCCGAGTTTGAACCAGCACGGCGAAAGAAACGCCGAAAACGGTGAAGCGCGAGCAATTGAAGGGGGGGGGGGGGGCTCAAAGGCCTACATGTATTCCCGTACTACATCCCCTACTGTAGTTGCTCCTGTTGCTTCATGCGCTTCTCCCGCATTCGCTGCGTCTTCGACTTGCGCTTGTCGTGACGACACTTGTATCCAGGCTTCAACTCCACTCGAGTCATCCACTTCACGTGCTGAATCCATAGCTGGTCGCTCAGAGGAAGCACGTCCATCGGCGGGTCTTTACCAGCTTTGAGGTTATCGAGAGCAATGACGCGGCTATCAGGACGACGTTTCACCAGAACGAAGCAGTGCCCAAGTCCATCCTGACCTGCGCAAACCGTGTAAACACCAGCGGGAAGATCGCGACAAAAGTAACAGAACGTTGCGACATCGGCGCTCGAGCTTGAGAGAACATTTTGGAGAAGGTGGTCGTAGTTCAAAGGCACACTTTGACGCTGAAGTAGATTGAAGAACTCCGTCACATCCTCACGCGACACACCAAAGTGGATAGATGAGGGACGCGTGTCTTCGAATGCATCCCACATTGCCATGGTAACCAAGTCCGGCTGACTGAGATAGTTTTGTGGTATCGGGGAATGAAGCCGAAGCCAAAACCCAAAGGCGGGACGAGGGACGAAGAAGACTCGAGGCGCCGGCGTTAACTGGCAAGTCACAACCCATCGCCAGTCATTGGACTAAACTCCCTGATCGCTGATTGGCCTAAATAGGCCGGTGACGATGACTCGTCGACGGTCCCAAGTCAAGAGCGGGCAGTTGCAGCTCGCTAAGTGCGGGGCGAACCTACTGGCAAGATCCGAACTTATGAGTCATCGGCGCCTGTCCCGAGTCGTCGGTGGCGTTTCAGCGGCCGTTTGAATCGTCGGTAACGCCGCCACGTCGCAGAGAAAGCGCCGAAGAGTCGTGAGTTACAACTGGCGGTCCAAAAACGGACGCGTTTATACTTGATATTTGTATTGATCGATAGGAAACTTAAGAGAAGACCAGATAAGCCTTCGGGCAACAATAACAGAACAGCTTTTCCTCCCAACCACGCAAGGGCGACACCGGTGCCTGCAGTGAACGACCTGCAGCTCAAGGTAAACCTGGTAGGTAGGATTATGACTGTCGGTGGGCACATCTACTAGTGTAGCGTGTGTTCATCCCTGGCAGGGCCAAGAGTTAGTGGCCGGTGTATTGGTAGCGACGAGTCGTCGCCAGGAACTGGAGGAGCGAGAGCGCACTCCATTTATTTCTTCCCGCCGGAGTATAGCTCCGGCACCCTCGCATCACGCCGTAAAAGGCCGGGACCCTTCCTTCTGAGGGCCTGCGAGGTATATTTTGTGTGTGAAAGCGTGCTAGCCTTTGCTCGTGGCTAGTGACGCTGAGTCTTCCGTCGGTCGACTAGCGGAAGCTCGGTACACAGGGGAAACATCAACCCGGTGCAAGGGAAAGTTCCTGGGCCTTCAGGTTCTAACCCTAACAAGCCCATTGAGTCTTCGGTGACTCGGTGGGTGTTGTTGGTGGGGAAAGTGTGCCATATATAATTTAGCGCGTGTTCCTACACGACAGTTTAGCGCAGACCGGAAGGCGTCCATGAAACAGGTTCCAGCTTCAGACGCTTTGTCACGCTCTTTGGCCCAACGCATGAGAGGTTTCGACGATCCCACACGTTTCCAAGTATCAACGAGATCCATCATGCGACGCAGCCACGGCTTATCGAGCTGCTCCATCCAAACCCAGCTCAACTGCAATGGACGACCCTTCCACTGAACCAAGTAACAGCGATGTGGAGGGTCACCATGAGAATCAAGCAAGCGACGATGTCGACGATCTAGCTGTAGTCCCACGGCGCCGTCGGATCGTAGTGATTCTTCTGATTACGGGACGGATGTCGGTCGGGCGCTGGAGGAAGCCGTGGATGCCAGCTAGACGTCTCGTCACCACGACGCAAACGCGAGCGTTGTTTCGTCGGTCTGTCCTCTTCATCATCGCTGTCATCGAAGAGACCCGTACCAGCCTCTGGAGAAGCCTGATCGTCAGCCACAGGTTCAGCTGTGGAAGTCGAGCTGTCTTCACCCGTAGCAGCAGCCGTCGTCTCGTCACCGCTCCATCCTTCAACCTCAAGTTCGAAAATCAACTCCTGAAGGCGCGATAACGGAGAGAGGCCACCTGAAGCAGCAGGAACCGCAGCAACAGCACCACCAGTAATCACAGGCGACGCTGAAGGAGACGCTAGAGGCGAGGAAGTCGGGCTTGATGGAACCGGGCTTGAAACAGCGAAGTCAGGCTGTTGACTGTCGCGGACGATCGCTTCCCACATCCGCTCGTCTTCTTCACCGAACTCGGAGTCGAGATCACGGGGGGGCACAGGCAGGACTAGCAGGTCCCACGGTTGGCGCAGCCGGAGAGACACCTAAGGAGGCAGTGGGTGCTGCCGACGAAGCAGCACCAAGCGAGGCGTCGAGATTTGCCGTCGCCAGAGGCGACGCGGACCGAGCATGAGCAAGCGGCGACATGCCGGCAACAGGATCAGCCACGGGAGACTCCACCGTCACCATCAGAGACCTACCCAAGCCTCCGCCAACCAGGCCGCAGCGTGGGGGACGAGAGGTCGGACGAATCCTTGAGGCAGCAGCGGGACACCTCGCGGCTCTCGCTCTTTTTCGGGAATGACAAGTCTGAAGGGACGCGCAAGCCAGAGAAGGGGTGAGTGTATCGGATTGGTAGAAATGGTAGCCAATAGGAGGTAGATATAGAAATGACTCACCTTTACGGTAGGTATAGTGAAGCCAGGTTAAAATACATACGGCAGACGTAGGGCGGCTGTGGAAGCTTCTAGAAGCTTCCATCCGTCTGAACTGCGGGGGCGGCACTCTTCGTTTCGCACGCCCTCCACCAAATCAAGCTTCTTCCTGTTAAAGTAACTAGCTCCTTTTGGTTTCCATCCAGCGTGGCCAACAAATATTCCACATACTTGTGAGGCGTCTGAGCGTCCAACTTGCTGCTGAGAAGCAGTACGCTGGCCTGGCGGGGGACTACGGCAGCCTTGTTCCAGTACTCGTCGCGTTTGTAGGTAATGCTGTGTGCAGTATAGTTGCTGACGTTGAATTCATCGCACGCCTTCGACTTCTCTTTGGAGAAAGCACAATAAAGAGCCACATATGAGTATACTCCAGAGGCGATACGCATGCTAGTGAATCGTTTTTCCATCTCTGCCATCGATGGCGTCGGAATTTCCCACCCCTCTGAGAAGTTGATAAGTTGGTACAGCAGCGGCGAGAAAATGCATCATCTTAGCCTTTGGCAGAAACTGCCGTACGAAATAAGCTTACGAAGTGTGTCAGAACTTCGACGTCCCTCTCGTCACAGCGATTCAGGCGGTAAACCACCGGAGGAATGGTCTTCCGTTGCTCAGCGTCCATCAACAAAGTGCCGAGAGTGATACGTAACGTAACTGACGGTGCCACATCACCAAGAGGCATCGACTTGCTAATGATCGCCGCGCACGTCGAGTTCGGATTCTTGTCGAAATGTGCCAGCAACCCGCTAAGGGTTTTTGGTAACGTGTTTGGCTTCTTGAAGCGGCTGTTGCATGAGGTATCCTCCGAGCACAGCTCTAAAAACTGGTCACCCACTTCGCCAAAGTCGGTGTCCCACGTAGATACATACTCCGTCTTGTCGATAGGAGCTCCCGACGTCGTTGCAATGCCGTCCAAAACGTACCCCACCACGCGTTGGGGGTTCAGGTGAATTACACGCTCCACCAGCACTGTTCCATAGCTGGTGCCGTACACGATGGTGTTGGCGTCGCTGGTGTACTTCGACATGAAAGTCACCAAATCATTGGCTGCACTTGTGACCGTGAATGCGACAAGGTCGCCGTACGTGTTTGCTAGTTCGTGAGCACAGGCTGGGACTTCGGATGGGTCAATATCTCTGCCATTCGGAGACCCGCTGGTCGTAGCCTGCGCTGCGACGCAGTCCAAAAGCGTACTGCGACCAACACCACGGTGGTCCATCGTATAGATGTTCGCTGTCCCATCCAGTTGAGTGAATAAACTTATCCTTGAGGCCTCCACTGAAAACGACAGGACATCAAATCCGTCAGTCATATGGCACGACGAAGGGCGATACCAATTCGTTACTGTAGCTCAAAACACTTACACGACGACGAGGAATATCCGGGCCCACCTTGTAGGAGCCAGACATTTGTAGCGGTGTTGGAGTCGGAGTTCGTTGCCGGCATGCGTTTCACAAATACGTCGATTGTCGGATTGACAAACTGCGGCGTCTTGCAGACGCCAGCGTAGCAGAGCGGCGCGTTGAAGGTAACGCACTCGGTGTGCTGTCCACAGCACACCGAGTGCGTTACCTTCAACACGCCCACTTGAGCTGCCTTCGTCGGAAAAGGTGTGGTCGGAGCACTTGTACCAGCCATTGAGCCGGGTCTTGACGGTAATCTTGGTTTTTGCCGAGGCTTGAGCGGCTATGGCTGCTAGCGCGAATAGCTGGTAGAGACGCATTCTCACTTGTTGCTGGTTAGTTGGAGAATGAGACCAATGAGGAGAGGACATCCCTTGTTTTGTGTCCACAACACAACTACACATGAGTGCCATGAGCAAGTCAATTTGATGAGGGTGTTGATGGCATGTTGATGCTGTCTTGATTATGCATGTGACTACAAGGGTTTGTTAACCCTTTCGCGGTCAAAGGGGGCACAATGCCCCGTTTTGCTGATTTTACAAAAGCTGGTGCGAAAATGCCCCCCAAATTGGGGCATTCTGCGCTGTTTGATATTTTGACCAATCGTATCACTTCACGTTAGTCTCATCCCTATACATCGACGAATTAACCGCTTGCTCTGTCAAATTAACGTCTCTATGCGCACCGACCACCGATCAGGGAACACTGGCTCGAAATGATTTACTAACTGCATAGTAAAAACAAGTCATTTCCATCAAGCTTGGGGGTATTTATTGCGATGAGGACACGAGTTTCAGTTGCCCAAGACAAGAAGCTCGTGCAGCTTGCCGCCGTATATGAACGCCGTGGTGTGCGTATATCGTGGACCAATGTGCATCACAGGATGAGGAGCGCGAAGCACTCCCCCATGGAGTTACGAATGCGCCTGCATACGCTAAAGCTAACGTACGGCAGCGTTCTTGCCGAGTTTCCGTCATGTTTCTTTCTCCCAAGGCCGACCGCTCGTGGAGAAGCCGGTGCAGAAGCAGCTGGAGCACGGCCGTCCTCAGAGCTCCGGCCCCGCGATGGAGCTGGCGACGGCGGCAGTGGTGGTGCTCGCCGGCCCGCCAGCACGGCGATGGGGGATGAAGCCGGCGATGTTGCTGGTGGTCATGTTTGCACAACTGCAATGAAAATGGATGCTAAGGCAGCTATGCTAGCTGTGGAGAAGTTGTCTGCTTCCGTAACGATGTCCAATATTCGCCAGGAGGCTGGTAAGCGCCATCTTAACGCCTGTGAGATTCTTCCTGCTGGGGTGACAGCCCTGATTGAAACTGTAGGGGATATTGACAACCGTGACATATTTCTTGACGTTGGTTGTGGGCTCGGCAATGTGGTTGCTCAAGTTGCAGTACAGACCTCCGCTTCTAAGTGCTATGGTATCGAAGTGCGAGGTGATGTTGTTTGTCGTGGGATCCAGCTGATGAAGAACGATTCCCTGATTCGAAAGTACATCGCCAAGATCAACCTTCTACATGGCGACGCTAGTACCATATTGCTCCAGTTTGACCGACCGTTCAGCAACGCGACAATTATCTTAGCACACCATCGCCTGTTCGAGGACCATATCAAGCTACAGATCGAAGAACAATTGGGACTTCATGATTGTGCCCGCGTAGTCGTATTTGGTGAGAAAATTTGCCCAAGACACCAAGCATCGTGCCGAGCTGTATTTTGTGCACGATGGGTGCTGTGGAAGGTGTTAAGTGTCCCAGTTAGCTGGACGTCAAGATCGAATATTTGGATCTACAAACGTAAGCATGATTGACGTCGATCGAGTACGTCGGGCTGCTCACCGCCGTCGAGTCGACGTTCACCACCTTGTACGCGAAGCGGTTGCCGGCCTTGGAGGTCGTGTAGACGTCCACTTGGCCCGACGTCAGACTCGTGTAGTTGTTCGACACGGTGTCGCACTGGGTGGCGTTGCAGACCCAGACGCCCTCGAGGTTGGTCTGGTAGCGCGTGGACCAGCTGCTGCAACTGGCGGCGGCTACTTGGGAGGCGAAGAGCACACCGGCCAGCGCAGTGAGCAGGTATGAAGTGAGCATGGCGTTTGTGTTGGCAGCGGCGATGTCGTCGATGGGGAGTGTCGGTTGACTTGACTTGAGCGATCGCCGGTGGAATCAAAAGTGTTTTCAAAAGGAGCAGGAGCAGCAGGTTGCCGCCAACAGTAAAATGATCAGGAGATTCCTGACAGGAAGGCTGGAACAGCTCAGAGACACGAAAGGTAGCGGTTGTATCAGCTCTCTGCTGCGTTGAGCTTGCCATAGACAGTCTTCGATGCAGACTTCGGCTCAAGAATCTGGTCTGTAAAACCTAGTAGATCTTCTAGCCGTTGGTCAGGCACACGTACTGGTAGTTGTCCGTGGTGACGTCGTGGTCCATGACGGGGTCCTTGATGCCGTTGGCGCACTCGACGCACGAGTCGGCGCACTCGGCATACGCACTAGCGTCCGTGGAGTTCACGATGAACTTGGCCACATTGGCGACCAAGTAGGACGTGTCGATCACGTCAAAGCTGTAGTCATCGCAGGAGCGCGCCGCCATACCGCACGTGCAGACGGCCTAGCCGTTGGCGAAGCTAATGTGGTTCTCGTTGTCGTAGCCCATGTCCTTCGTCGACATGCCGCTAACGAGGCACTTGTACTCCTCGGTATTGCATGTCTTACAGATTTAGTTTTCAATGGCGTGATTTCGCGAATGTGTTATCTATCTTATTTTTTGTATGCAAAATGTCAAATCAAAATTGATCGAACCACACTTCGCGGAGGGGGATGCACCGCATCTCCTGATGCTTGACCAGATCGCTCTGCAGGGGGCTTTTTTGGTTTCAACCTGAACAACTCCGATGTTTTGCGCAAGTTGCCTTTGTCCGAAAAAAGCTTCCGTGGCAGGTAAAACTTGTGATACTTCTCCCAACACGTCCACGTGGTATGAGGACACACGTATGGTGGTGTAATCTCGCCATCTTTAGGAGGGTGAAACTCCTTGCACAAGCACACGGCATGTATAATACAGAAATCAGTCACTTCGGTTGCGTATCTGTCTTCCCAGCGACAGATAATACATTGACGGCGTTTGCGGTTGGCGACCTGGAACATTTGCTTTGACGACACAGCAGTACATACTTTCTTTGGGCTCTCTGTTGGGCTTGCAGCAGCAAACGCAGTGCTCACTGGAGAAGGCGATGGTCTTTCGTCTGCGGTGGGCGTTGTTCCGGAGTAGAGCATGCGGCCATTACTAGGTGCTTCTGTCCATCTAGTGGAAATAAGCTCGTTGATAAGATCCAACATGAATTCACGATGCGGGTCGCGGTTGCTTGAAATCGGCATCACAAGTTTTCTAGTCAAGTATGCATTACATCGAGCGATATCAATGACAGCCATAGCTAGTTTTTTGTGCCATTTTGGAAGGAGTGACCGTCAGAAATAGAAAATCTTGCACGTGTTTGATCCAGGCGGTCAACTCCTGCATGTACGAATTGTATTGCTTCACACACGCAGGTGCAGCAAACTCCACGCTTTCAGCACCAATCCGCCTTCGTACAGTAGTCATGCTCGACGAGTCTGCATTAGATACAACACGCACAATGTTGCCGTCACACCATGCGGCAGCAAGCATTTGATGTTCCACAGAAACTCCTTGTCGATAGTCACCACGATTGGACTCTTTGCTGTGCAGCATTACATGCTGTGGGAAATGCTTACTATTGCTTCTTACTGTGCCCCTGCCACGTAGCCCTTTCACTCGCAGCGCTTGGAGTAGTTGTACGGACGTGTAAAAATTGTCAGTGTTTACAATACGCTGAGTGTTGAAAATCGGACGTACAACCTCCAGAACGTGCTGACGAATGGTAGCTACCTCACTCAGTTCTGTGGCGAGGTTATGGGCCTCTGTAGGAGATGTCACATCTTCTAGTCGATCCGTGAGACCACCGGAGCAATGCAGGCGAAAATTTACCGCAATCCACATCGATGCACAGCACAACATGTACATCTTGAAGTGGTACTTCCCCGTCGGCTTTCTGGGGTTATACACGATAAGATGGCGCCCAAAGCGAGCGCGGCACGCCACACTTGCCTCATCCAAAGCTACATTTCGACCGAGGTCAATATATTTCCCCCTGTTACCTTCAGCAAGTTCAGCAAGCATCTGATTCGAGCTGCCGGGTCTTTTTGTATTGTTTCAGAAGAGACTTCACTTCGAAAGGACAGTGCTTGTCGTAGGAGTTTAAATCGTTTGATTGGCATCACACTCTCCAGATCAACACCACCACTACCAAAGATACCGTCCTCAGGCTGCCGCCCCCAGTAGTTAGCGTACTCTCCTTTCACTGTCACCTCCATGTAAAATAAGATACCCAGAACGCTCATCAGCTCTTGCAAAGTAAATGGTTTCTTGATCGGGATGTTGTGTTGCGATGCGTAGGTATTAGTTTCGTGAACAACTTGCTGCCAGAAGTAAATAGGTAGATACGCGAAGAAACTCGAAGACGCCGAATGTTCGAACAAATGACGATACTGTTCTCTAACCACTGTTGCTGTGGAACCGTCAGTGCGTTTGAATAAATCTGCAGGCTCCTCGAGTTGCTCACTTGGGTCGAAACGCATGTTCTGGATGATCTCTACCTCGCGTAGATTTGTTGGAAAGAACTCGGGAGGTTTATAGCTCACATACTCTTCCACTAGATCTTCTAAATCTCCGTCCATCACAATGTCATTGACTTCTGTCTGCTCGCATAGGGAACGCCACCCAACCTGGGCGGGCTCACGGTGGAGTATATTGTAGTTATAGTGTCCCTTCTGGACCACATCGACCGAGACGTTCTCTCCATGGCTCTGGAACTGAGAGTCCAACCAGCGAATATGAAACAAAAGTGGTGCCTTCTTAGATTTTTTGATGCATCGGCACACCCGACCAATGATATAAGCAGTTCCAACACCTTTGTATTTCTTCTTCGCCATCCATTTTTCTCGAGCTGGCGAAAACGCAACCAGCGTGTTAGAATACAATTGCGATAGCGTTTGGTCATCTGATGCAACGTCTCCGTTTACCGTGACTGGCAGGTTTGGAGGCGGCTCGATTCCACTGGTGCTTGCATCGACCGCGCTATCACTCGACTCATCATCATCGTCACAAGTGTCACTAGCCGAATCCATGTTCCACTCGTCCTCACTACCGTTGTTGCTACCAGATTCGTTGCCTGAGGAACTTTCGTCATCACTTTGAATAGTAGCTTCCTTTCTTGCCGATGCTTGGTTACGACGGAGACCCTGACGAGTAAACGCAACTGAAGTTTCAGCTCGAGCACATACCCCAGAACCATTACTCGGTAAAGCTCTCTCCAAAGCTTGTCCGAGGCTACGGCTACGGCCACGACCACGACCACGACCACGACCTCGTCCGCCTCCGCGCACACTACCACGACCACGACCACGATCTCGTCCGCGCCCACGTTCACGTCCTTCACCACATATGTATTCTCCGCCATGACGACCGCCGCGACCACGGCCACCGCGACAACGACCGCGACCACGACCGCCTGCGCCGTCTCGAACCGCACGCGCACCACCATCATCTGCGACTGCGTCGCCGAAATCCACACGCACACCACCAGCATCAGCGTCTGCGCCGACGCCACCAATTCGATCACCACCACCTGCGGCGGCGTCGCCACGAACCGCACGCGCATTAGTAACGCCACCTACAGCACTCGTAGCGTCGCCAACATGAACCACACGATCACCAGCAGTGGCGGTTGTGTTGCCAAGATCCACACGAACTCCAACAGTTCCGTCTGCGCAGAATACAGTTGCCCTGCACCACCAACCCCAAACACACCAATTTGAATACTAAAAATCGTCAGTTCTAGTGCTGCTGTACATTACCTTTGTCGAGTTCGCCTTGACTTTCAAGTCCAGAACGATTGACGCCTTTCACACTCTTCATGTACTCGGCAATCACGCCAGCCTCGCCCAATACGTAGTCAATCCCTTCTGTAACTGCCGAATTTCCACCAGGACGCACGTATCTGTATCTTGTATCGAGACTTCGCGTAGACGGCGGCTTTGCTGCCCACCCGTCACTACGAAACACGCGCCATGCTTCCTTAAACAGAAACGCATCGGTGGCGTCGGCTACAGGTGGAGCGGCTGCATCGAGGTATCCGCGTCGGCGCTTGCTTCTGGGGCGTCCAGCGTCGTCTAGGTCCCGCTTGTCGCCGCGCTCCATATTTTCGTTATGAGGGAGTGAGGGTTGGAGCAAAGACCAGTATCCTATAAGGTAGGTCGCCGCACATACCATACTGAAGCAAAGATACTTTTAGAGATCCAGTTTCAAACGATTTATAGTCAATGCAGTATAAACTGTTTCGGCACAAATACCATACTAAAAGCAGCATAAATGCCACTACTGTATGCCGATCTCGAAATCGCCGTACACAAAAGGGGAAGGCCAAAAAATAAGCCTCGTTTTAGCCTCATCTTTACTGGTGCATTGATGCCCATCAGCGGTTTTTAGCCAATGGAAAAGCTTTTCAAAACGGGGCATTCTGCGCCCTTCTATTTTTCTATACACCGTGTTTTGGTACACTCGTTGCGTACAGTGATTTTGAAAAACGGGGCATTTTGCGCTCTTTAACTTGCAAACCACTTACTTTTGTATACTATACAAACCCAAGTAATTTTCTTTTGGTTCGCGAAAGGGTTAATACTATAGATACGCCCACGGACTCGATTGTTGGAGTTCTGTAGCTCTACATGTAGTAACGTGTCTCAATGCTGAGCTGATGTGTGGAGAGCCCAAACGGGGGAAAGACGCGAATCGTATCAGTGGACGTTGTCTCCGTATGCTTGTTGGAGATGGGATACCTTCGGTGTGTTTTAGCAGTACTTATTTTCAATTTTGTTTACTGTTAGCTACAGTAGCATATTTGATACAAAATAAGTTAACCCTTTCGCGGTAAAAGGCTACAGAAAACGCCCTTGAGGAGATGTTCCGAATCACGGTAGGGTGCACCATCTTCTTAACCCCTGGATTCCCAGAATTTAGGCATCCGAGCCCATAACTTACAGTACTTTTGGACTACGTTATGACGAAAATATATATGCGAGTATGAATGGGAGACGTCCAATCCATTGTACGGTGTCCCCGCCTAATTTGGAAAGATGCTACCATAAACGTCTACAAGAATGCAAGATTTGAGCAGGGTTTGCTAGTCTACTGAAATAGAGCGTAAAACTGTGACGCACTGCGTTATATATTACTGCTTTCGTAATTTATTATGGAGCACGTAATTTATATTTTTGTGGATACGTATTACGTACGGGACGATTTACGGGATGATTTACAGGACGATTTACGGGACGGCTTCAAGGTGAAGTTTGCGGGGCGACCCGTCAACTAGCAATTGCATTCAACAACGCGTGACCATGAAGTGAGTACAGTCGTGCACCTCTAATTCGGCACCAGTATCAGCCTATAGCCTGCGAGATCTAATGATGACGCCCGACTGGTTGCGCAAGTACCTCTGCCCATCACCTTCAGATGATTAACCTCAACGATTTTTTTCCCTCTTAAAGGAGAGATGACACTTTCTAGGATCTCGTTTCAAATCTTGGTGCGAAGACCATCAATACAAAACCCCAGTTTAATTTTTGCCGCAAAAGCCGTGACACGTCGACCATCCTCTTACGTCGACTCTCTTTCGATTAGCCTGAAGGTCCAGTACCACGACAAGAAGGAAGACGCCGAGCTCGACATGTTCTCCAGCGGAATTGCATACACACCAGTGGAATCCTCTTTATGAAGTGGCTGTCTGAAGGCTAGCGTGATCTGTATACGAAGGCAATCCGTATTCGTTAGTGCCACACAGGAATTGTGTCAAAGTTTGATATGGGTTTCTACTGAGTTAATGTAATAAATCTCAGTGGTTCCACTGAAGCGGCTGTTTCTGGTTTCCTTGTGTAATTGGTGGCTTCGCAGCTTTGATATGGTCCACCCTGCCGAATTAGAGGTGCACGACTGTAGCTAGCTACAAGAGAGTACGCGCTTTAAGTTAAAATATCACTTATAATTTCGCCCTTTACGAGCCCAACGTACAATTACAACCTCCATTATAAATCAGACATTGTCACCTGCAAAGATCCAGATTATATTATGCGACACTTTCCCAAATAATTGATTTAACTCAGTAGGTTGCTAAATCAGTTATCGGTCTTGATTGCTGCTGCTTTGTTGCTGATCAAAAGCTAGGCAGTCTACTATAGTGCCGGCTATTTGATCAAATAGCTTGCGAGATTGTGCGAACCATGAAATATAGTACAGTCACACCTGGTTATATGAGGCCCCGTTGGTGACCATCTACAACAATGACTCATATAAAATGGACTCAGTTAAAAAAAAATGTGGTGCACGTAAAGAAATCGCAAATAATTCGCTGCCGCTTTGCCTTCACCGTAGTCTCCCGAACCAAAGCGGTCACGGTCTGTAAAGCTCTTCGTTCTCTATCAGTCTGCTCTCCGCATTGAAGCAGAAATGCAGAAATTTCCATGCAGTGTCTCAGAGCGATGGCAGGTCGAATTGTGGGTTCCTGGTCCTCCTCCTCCTCCTGCTCGTCCTGCGAAACTGCATCACTTCCTGCTGCTTCGTTCACTATCACATCTGGGGTTGTTCATGCCAGGACTCTGCTTGAGCTTTAGGTGCACTTGGAGCTTAGCGTCAGACAGGTGCGATGAGACATTGCGAAGGAAGGGTGCTTGCGTTGGGCGTTGGGCGTTGAGCAGTGGGGGCTTTGAAGAGTGTGTGGTCGTGAACAGTGTGAATCAAATAAACAGGTTAGACCTAATTTGGTCCTCCAAAATGTGACTCATATACCTTGTATACATATAAACAGCGGTTATACAAAAACTAAGTAAAATATTTGGTAGCAACAAAGCTTGCATCAAATAAATGGCAACGTTCAAATAGGGAGGATCATATAAACAGGTTTGACTATATTTCGGACAGGAAGTAGAGCAATAGAGGCGCTATTTATTAAGCAAACTAGTATCTACAGTATTTTGCGTTAATAAGGAAGGGGTATGTGCCGGTCCTCTTATCTTGCCCCTACCGCTGGGAAGGTCGTATGCTCACGCTGCGAGGTCACTCGTGAGCTTCGTAATCTCAACAAAGTACTGGCCGTCAGAGATCCACTTGATCTCCCCCTGCCGGAACGCCCGCCTCGTGCGTTCGTTCCGATTTTATTAAGAGATTGGTCAATAACCTCAATAGAGCTAGTAAATGCCAACCCTATACTCGTTCTCGTCCTCGTACAACCACTCGCACGCGTTCAAGTAGCACGCCGACTGTCCCCAGATCCCGCGCGTGACGCTTCTGAAACACCCCCGGACCTCAGTGTCCGCCGTTGCTTCCACCCACGTCGTACGCCGCCTGGAACCCACTCGTCGCACCGCTTGCTGCCGCACTCGTAGCCCACAGTGGCGTCTCCGCCACCACACTTGTTCTCAGTTACACTCGACTCGGGGAGCTCTCTCACCACCTCGTCCAATCCGTAAGTGGGGCGCTCACTACGCCGTCACCCTCAGTCGTCCGCACGTTTACTCAACCGACCGCCTGGAGGTACTTCAACGCGCTCGACAGCACGGCGGTCGCGCTCTCCACCAATGCGTGTCCCCCGATCGGGCCACTCGCACGTCTGATTCTCCTCGGCGTTCCTGCAACGCATCCCCAACAAACTCGCTCTCTGCTCGACGTGCTCGCCGCACCCGTCGCATTCGTCAAGCACGTCGTGTTCACCGCGCACATGACGTCCATCTCGTACATGTGTCTGAAGGCCCGCCCGTAGATCTCCACTGTTACACGCCTTCATCCACTCCAGAGTCTTCCACGACTCTGTCGGCTTGGAACAACGCGTCGTACTCCTTGACTGATACCCATCGGCTTCGTTCATTTGCACGTGGGTTTTGTCGTCGCTGCTCCGCTGTTCGCACAGGCCTGAGCTCATACTCGAGCACATATTGTCCTGCTCGATTCCTGCGTCATCGTCTCCGAAGTTCCACCAAGAGCTCGTGCGATCTCCACCGCACCTTCGAAATCGCCATTGCTCGTTCACGTCGCTTCTTGCCGCTTGCTGCAACCGCTGTCTGGACAGGCGCCGCCGCTGCTGGAGCAGTTACCGCTGGTGTCGCACCATCCGCCCGCCGTCCGACTGCATTCTCGTAGTTCAGCTGAATCTCGATATCTGCCGCCGCCCGCTGCAATGATGCCACCGGGTAGTGATAAGATACCAGGTACGACACGCGTGCAATGTGCCGCTCCGGCTCACTCGTCACGTCCTCGCGCTCGACCAAGTAGTTGTCGTATCCCACTGGCTCAACCACACGCATCGGGCCTAACCATTGATGAACGAATTTAGACGCCTTAGGCCCACGTGGAGGCTTAAACATCCAAACACGATCTCCGGAACTGATCGTCCGCCTGTTCCACACGTTTCTGTTGTAATAATTGGCTTGTCGCTCTTGCTCGCGTGTAGTGGGCCTACTTTGGTTCACTACTTTTGCTTACACGTCGCGCTACGTGTATGAGGATTTGAATTAATTATACTTGAGTCCACAAGTATAATATAAATCAAATAAAACACCAAGTAGCTAGTTTAAGGTAAAATGAGAACTGTATTGTTTGTAAATTGATCTTCCTCCTCAATCTGCTAAAACTGTTTATCATCTATGAAAGGGGTTGACAGCGGCTGGCTGTCAGAGCCCCGCCAATATGCACGTCTCCAATTGGTAGAAAGATGCTGCTTTCTACCAATACGATCTCTGGGTAGGTGTGGACCACTCATTGTGGTGGCCCACTTCAATGTATCCATTGGTGTGCCTTACACCAAGGTGAGGAAGTATCTAAAACCTTTAACAGATATTTATCTGTTAAACCATAAGTGACAAATGTCATGCACAAGTGACTGTTGTCACTTGTGTGTGTAACCCCGTTGCATCGCGCGTCCTAGCCTCCTCTGCACACCGTCTGCCGCTTCCATCGCCGCCTACAACTACTGGCGGTATGCCGTCATCTCACCGGCCTCGCTAACACTCGTACTTCTCATCAACTCGTTAGGGCTTCTCAATCTTCTGCCCATCATGAGCTCGGTCGGTGACAGTCTGACTGTCGAATACTGTCCAGAACTATATGCATAGACCGCAAAGTTCACCCATACATCCCAGTCTCGCTGCGCGTCCTCATTCATGTATGTCGCTACGCAATCCTTCCATATCCTATGGAACCGCTCAACTAATCCGATCATCTGGGGCCTATATGGCACCGGGTTGATCTGTTGCGCCTGGAGCAAAATAACCAGATCCTCGATCACCTTGTCCGTCAGTTTATGTAACGGGGTTACACGCACAAGTGGCTGCAAGCCACTTGTGAATTTAACAGATAGGTTATCTGTTAAAAGTTTTAGATACTTCCTCACCTTGGTGTAAGACACACCAATGGATACATTGAAGTGGGCCACCACAATGAGTGGTCCACACATACCCAAAAATCCTATTGGTAGAAAGCAGCATCTTTCTACCAATCAGAGACGTGTATATTAGCGGGGCTCTGACAGCCAGCCGCTGCCAACCCCTTTCATAGATGATAAACAGTTTTTAACATATTTTAGAGGAACATCAATTTACAAACAATACAGTTCTCATTTTACCTTAAACTACCTATTTGGTGTTTTATTTGATTCATATTATACTTGTGGACATCTAAGTCACTTGGAATCCTTTCTTACTTAACTTATATTTGTGTATTCAAATATAATTAACCTAAGTAATTGCTAAGTACTTACACTTCCTCATACACGTTGCGCAACGTGTAAGCTAAAGTAGTGAGTCAAGTTAGACCCACTACACCTGGTAGCACTTTGTAGTCGTCCAACGACCGACTGCTAGACGTTCGTACGAGGTGTACGAACGCGGAGCCGAGAACCCCATGAGCACGGAGGTGCCCATGGAGAGCTCCAACTCGCCTGCAACGCATGTTGCACGCGCTGACTACCCCCACCTGTCTGACCCAGAGTGGGAAGCCCTCCAACGACTGTCAAAAGTCATTGGAGAAGCGGCGATAGCTACAATGCTGCGTACGCTATCGCCGACGGAGCAACATGGTGTTGCTCTGGGGTTCATCATGAAGGAGCAGCGTGATGCTGCTTCCTCAGTGACGGCGTCGTCAGGGACGACACCGCGTGCTCAACCATTAAAGTTGAGCGTAAGCAATTACGCGGGAAGAGAGGGCGAGCCTCTCCTCCGATGGCTTGTCGAACTCGACACAGCCATAGCGGCTCGACGCATCGTCGACCCGCTGTCGAAGGTCGCGTTCGCCATGTCCTGCCTTGGCGGACGCGCAAGGAGTTGGGCGTATGGGCGCCGACTCTCCGATCCTACGTGCTTCAGCACGTACGAGATATTCAAAGAGGAGCTCAAACAAGCGTTTGAGCCCCCGCAAAACGAGTTCCGGTCGAGGTCGGAGATCCTCGACCTTCAGCAGGGTAAGCATGACGTCCATGCTTACGCGCAGCGCGCACGATACTTGGTCTCAAATATCGTGACTAACCCGATTAACGAGGCGACCAAGGTCGTCACGTTCATGAAAGGACTTAGAGATGGGCCCGTGAAGACCTATCTCTTCCGAGAGTACCCGAGTACTCTCGAAGCTGCGATTACTCTTGCCATGCAAGAAGAGTTTAGCCTGCGGCAGGCTAAACTCCATGTAAACGTACCGAATCCGCAACCGCGCCCGGTAGCGAAGACGGGAGGTCCGGAGCCAATGGACCTCTCGAACGCAACAACTGCTGGTTACCAGCAGCAGGGAGGTAACGTGCGATGCTTCCGTTGCGGAAGGATCGGTCACTTTGCACGGGAGTGCACAGCTCCCATGCCCCCTGGAGGTGGCCGTCGTGGCGATGCTAGGCATCGCCGCGGACCAACAAAAAACGCGAACATCCAGTAGGCGCGGGGCGCCCTACTGGTAATGCAGTCACGCGTGCCGACATCGAGCACGCGACACTGAGGACTGCATCCCCCAGTGAGACCAGCTCTCACTGCAAGAAACAAGACGACAGGCCAAACCTAGTCATCTTGAAGGTTTACTCGAAGAGAGCGAGTGACTCTCTTCAACTTTGGTAGATTCAGGCGCGTCGAACAACTTTGTTCGTCTACGAAGCCTGTCGAGATTTGGCTTCGAGGAGGTAGATACACCTCGAAGTCTTCTGGAGGTACGACTGGCAACAGGTGCCATCGTCAAGACCGAGAAGCGCGTCGTGAACGTGCGCTTCTCGTACAAACAACGAGTGTTTGTCGAACACTTTATCGTCCTGGACCTGGACGATAAGTTCGACGTGGTAATGGGCATGCCGTGGCTTGCACGGCATGATCCGGTGATAGACTGGAAGAAGCGCACGCTCGTGCGCTTCGGACGCGACAGCGGAACAGAGAGCGATGGCCCTGTTACCGCAGCGCGCGCACCTGCTGGTGCGCGCGGCTCACCAGTCGAGACAGCGCTTTATGCTGCTGTCCCGGAGTGCCCAAGAAGTGCGCCAGGATGCGCACAAGTGAGACCCACGTCGGCAATGCTGCCGACGTCGGAAGAAAAAGATGTGTTGGTTCCGGGAACCAACTCCCACGTTCAAACGTGTAAGGGACAGTCCCTGACTCGAAGCGGTCAGGTCGACGACGACGCGTCGGCTCCGGGAGCCGACGCACCCTCGTTCATGAGGGGCTCCGCCAATGATTGGCGTCGAGGTGACGGAGGCGTGTCAACTCCGGGAGTTGACGCTGCAAACAGTGCGGGCGGTTGCAAACGTACCGCACCGACGCAATTTGCATGCTGTCGTGCAGCCGGGCTGCACGACGAAGCGCCATGCGATCAAGCCGGGCTTGATATCGCGCGCCCGCAGACAGGGTCTGCCGGCGAAGGGACACATTACCGTGCAGCCGGGCTGCACGAAGGAAAATGCGGTCAAGCCGGGCTTGATACCGCGCGTCCGCGGACAGGGTCCGCCGGCGAACGACTGTCCACGGCCGGGCCTGGGCAAGAAGAACAACTGTGCGGAGCCGGGCTCCGCACAACAAGAAGACGGCGCAAGCGGAAAACGCTGCGCAAGTCTCGGTCCGGGACCGAGACGCAACAAGAGCAGTCTGCTGGGCAGACTGCGGCGGTGACGCCGAATGTCAAGACGCTAAGCGTCTTGACGCGCACCGATACTGGATTCCAGTATCGTGACATGGAACTCGCTAGTCCTCCGACGACGGCGTCGGAGTTGACTTCGCTTCCAGCCATGAGCTGGAAGCGCTTCACGCGCGACTTGCACGATGGACGCATCGAACAAGTCTGCGTTCTTTCGGACAGCGAAAGAACGGCGAGCGAGAGCGAAGAGCTGAGGCAGCTCTTCATGGGAAGTACCACTGAGAGTGAAGACACTCTCAGTGCGAAGACGAAGCGAGAGCGCTTCGAGGAACAAGGTTGGGACTCGCTGAAGTCGAGTCCCTATTACAAATTGTTGAGGGAGTACAAAGACGTACTCCCGGAAGACATTCCTGCGGAGCTTCCGCAGGATAAGGGCATTCAGCACGGGATTGATCTCGTGCCGGGCACGAAGTACTGTGTCACGCGGCAGTGGCCACTGCCGCGAGAGCAAGTAAAAGCGATCGACGACTTCTTTGAAAGTCGTCGCAAAGCAGGACAAGTGCGGGAATCAAAGTCCCCGCACAGTGCTCCGACGTTCTGTGTCAAGAAGCCACTGGGCGGATGGCGCATCGTTCATGCCTACAACAAGCTGAACGATGCGACGGTACCGGCGCAGACGCCGATACCGCGAAAAGATGTTATCATCGATTCGATGGCCGGGAGCACCGTTTACAGTGCTCTCGACTTGCGAGATGGATTTTATCAAATCCTAATGCGTGAGAGCGATATCCCTCTCACGGCAGTGAGCACGCCAAGCGGCATGCTCTGGGAATGGCTGGTAATGCCGCAGGGGCTTAAGAACGCCCCTGCGACCTTCAACAGGTGCATGACGCACTTGTTGCGCTCGGTGCGCGACTTCGCACCGAGCTACTTCGATGATGTGTTCACCCACAGCCGGGCTGTGGACGGGAAGACCGACGTAGAGATGCACAGGGTGCATCTCCGGAAGCTACTTGAGCTTATGAGAACACATAAGCTCTACGCGAACCTGAAGAAGTGTATCTTCGGGGCGAGCGAGATACCCGTCCTCGGGTGTCTCGTAGGAAAGAATGGTGTTCGCCCTGACCAGAAAAGGTCAGAGTGGTTAACGAATGGCCAACGCCTTCAAGTGTCAAGGAACTGAGGCAGTTCCTTGGCTTGGCCACGTACTTGCACAAGTACGTGGAGGATTATGAGTGCAAGATCCGTCCGCTGTCACAGCTTCTTAAGAAGGAAGCTGTGTGGAATTGGACAACCGATTGCCAAAAGGCATTAGATGCAGTCAAGCGGGGCTTGACTGAGGCGCCGATCTTGGCAGTGGCTGACCAAGATCGTCCATTTCACGTAGTGTGTGACGCATCCGACTTCGCGATCGGATGCCCGTTGATGCAGCACGATCATGAGGGCCGTGATTGTGTCGTCTTCTACCAATCGCGTCAGCTGAAGCCAGCTGAGCGCAATTATCCGGTGCATGACAAGGAACTCCTTGCCATGAAGTACGCACTCGCAAAGTTCCCAGTGTATTTGCTTGGAAGTAGACCATTTGTGGTCTACACCGACCATGCTTCACTGCGCACCGCAGTGAAGTCGCCACACATATCACAAAGAATGGCGAGATGGCTCTCATTCTTTGCGGAGTATAACTTCCGGGTCGAATACAAACCCGGAAGATTGAATGTAGTGGCCGACATGTTATCACATCGGCCGGACTGTGCAGAACCTGCTGACGTCAATGCCATTGACGTCATGCGATCGAGCAAACCCACGTCGTCTCTGTTGGATGATGTGAAGGCCGCGTTCGCGCACGACGCGGACGCGAAGCTCTTACTGGCCTATGGCACAACGCCTTCTGACAAGTCCCGTCAGAAGCTGCCCAGCACCTTCGAGCGCGTGCACACCGCTTTCGTGTGCACGACGGACTGCTGCTTTACAATGCAGTCGACGACAACGCGGACCGCGTTGTCGTGCCAAATGACCATGACCTGCGACTCAGGATCATGTACGAATACCATGATGCCCCGACTGCGGGACATCTCGGACGTGAGAAGACATACGTCCTTCTCACGCGCGACTTCTACTGGCACCACCAGTATAAGTGGGTGCGCAAGTACATCCGTGCTTGCGAGGTATGTCAACGCGTAAAGCCTGCGCCATTCGCGCAGGCTCCGTTACAATCACTACCGACTCCGTCGGAGTGTTGGAAGTCCATGTCTTTGGACTTCATCTTTGGTCTTCCCCCGGATAGCGGAGGGAACACCGGTGTTGTGGTCTTTGTAGACCGCTTCAGCAAGATGGTACATCTTGCTGCGGTGCCGGCAGAAGCGACCACGAAGCAGACGGCCCGTCTGTTCGTCGACATGGTGTTCAAACACCATGGCATGCCGTCCGACATCGTGTCGGACAGAGACCCGCGTTTCACAGCGCACCTGTGGCAAGAAGTGTTTACACTTCTTGGGATCCAACTTTCTATGTCGACTGCGGACCACCCGCAGACGGACTGTCAAACTGAGCGCGTGAATCGCGTGCTCGTCGATATGTTGAAGAGCTACGCTAACTCGTTCCAATACTGGAGCGAGTGCTTATCGATGGCAGAGTTTGCCATCAATAACTCAGTGCATGCCTCGACCGGGCATGCACCGTTTTATGTGAATGCCATGCGGCATCCACGCCTACCGAGTTTACTCGGAGTGATGGCTCCCACTTTAAGTTGATCAACAGAAGCTGAACGCAGACAATGTGGGCAGAGGCAACACAAATAAATTTAAAGTTGGTTCATTAGTTTTGTTAGCTACACAAAACCTGCCTAAACATGCAGTTTCCGATTTCGGAGCAAGCAAGCTTGCTCCGCGCTTCATCGGGCCGTTCACTGTGTTGGCACGGCACGGCAACGCATACACGCTAGACATACCGTCTAGCATGCGCCTCCATCCGACCTTTTACGTCGGACGGCTGAAGCCATACCTGCAGCACGAGCCATCTAGCTCGGCTGACCCGAAGCGGAGGCAGGAGCCGAGGCAGAAGCGGAGGCAGAAGCGGAGGACTTGGCCTCGGCGACAAGCAGCCACTCCTCCAGCGCGCGGACGCGCTGGGGCAACTCCTTCATCTGGGTCCCCAGCTCAACCTGGATATTCGAGGCGGTCTGCGAGACCGCCGCGACTTGGGCCTTCTGGTTCGCCAGCTCCTGTTTCAGGGCGGCGAACTCAGCGCCCTGCAGACGCTCCACGGCGGTCACCCGGTCGTGGAGAGGCGCAAACTGATCAGCCCGGGGCTGATCATACCCGGGGCGTGTTCCCACCCCCGCCACCGCCGATCCGTGACGCCCGCGGCTCAACCCGCTGGATTGTTGAGCGGATTGTTGACCATAGTATCCCGAAAACGAACCCTCAAGGGGCTCGTTTTCGTATTCGTTGGAGAGGATTTCCTCCCCATCGAGATACATGGGAGCCGCGGAACGTCTTGCTGGAGGACGTTCCGGAAATGGTGAGGGCGTACGAAGAGCAGTACGCGCTGGCGCAGCGGAAGTAACACGAGCGCTGCGATCATCGCTAGCGCCCGAACCCTCACGTGCTAAGAACTTAGCACGGAGCTCTTTGAGACTCTCGGGCACACGGAACGACGTGTACCCGTTCAGGTCGCGGTCGCTCAAGCGGACCGCGCCTGGGAAGCACTTCGTGCACTGAAAGCCCTCGGGCACAGCGCACGGCACATTTGCCTCCTCCGCGGCATAATGAAGTTGCTCAAGCTTTCCACGCTTCGAGTACGTCTCGAAGCGATCACGCGCTTGCTTAATCCGATCCCGGTAAGCACTCGGCCTCTTGTTGAAGTTTTCAACAAAGGCGTTCCAACTTTGACAAAGTGCCTGCCACTCGGGCACTTTGCTGCGAGAAGACGTCTTCTTGCTTTGAAACCATCGGAGCTCATGAAAGAGTCCGATGTAGTAATCGCGCCTTTTATGCGTTTCCGCATCAAAGTGCAGCTCGGCAGCCACAGCGTCATCTTTGATGGCGCTGCATACGTACAGCGGTACCTCATTCTGAGGTACCGAGTTCCCATACCGGTCCGTAATCTCGGACGCGGTCGGCATCCACGGATCGCGCGCTGCAGCTGCAGCGCGCGGAGTACTGAGAGCCCCAGCGGAAGCGAGTGGGGTATCGCTCTCAGTACGCGAACGCTTCGAACTCGAAGCGTCCGATTCGTCCCCTTCACGCGGGCGAATGTTCTTGGCGTGAGGGCCGAGCGATTCGCTCAACACTGAGTCTTTGCGCTTTGAGGGCGAGTCCTCTTCGCCCTCCATATCTTCATCGTCGTCGTCGAAGTCGAGGACGTCGCCGTACTTCGCCTTATGGCGTTCGAAGTAGTCGTCGATGGAGAGATGACTCCCCACCGACTTCGAGGTCTTCTTCTGAGGCGCGCTCATCGTTGAATGAGCACGGATTTCTTCTCCAAACGCGGAGAATTGAGGAATGGTCAATTCCAAAAGATTGACGTGCGGGAACCCCGCGCGTCTAACCTTAAGGGGGGATGGTGTAACGGGGTTACACGCACAAGTGGCTGCAAGCCACTTGTGAATTTAACAGATAGGATATCTGTTAAAAGTTTTAGATACTTCCTCACCTTGGTGTAAGACACACCAATGGATACATTGAAGTGGGCCACCACAATGAGTGGTCCACACATACCCAAAAATCCTATCGGTAGAAAGCAGCATCTTTCTACCAATCAGAGACGTGCATATTAGCGGGGCTCTGACAGCCAGCCGCTGTCAACCCCTTTCATAGATGATAGACAGTTTTTAGCAGATTTTAGAGGAAGATCAATTTACAAACAATACAGTTCTCATTTTACCTAATCTAAGTCACTTGGAATCCTTTCTTACTTAACTTATATTTGTGTATTCAAATATAATTAACCTAAGTAATTACTAAGTACTTACGCTTCCTCATACACGTTGCGCAACGTGTAAGCTAAAGTAGTGAGTCAAGTTAGACCCGCTACAGTTCAGGAACTCCATCTGCCAACAACTCGCAAAAGGTCCGAACTTGAGGACCACGTGGTTCAGCAGGAACTCGGCCACGTTCTTGGCCGTATGCTGCTTCACCGTCACGGCCACAGCGTAGCGCGTCACGTACTCCACCCGGTCGCCGGCGTCGCCACCTCTGATACTTCAGAGCGGAGGCACTATCTCACGTAGCCTCGCTTTCCTGCTTCCGCACTCCTGACAGCCGCGTACCCATTGTTTCCCCTCTTGGAGTAGCCCTGACCACAAATATACTTGGGCGATCCGTGCGTGGGTATGGGGAGCTCTCAAGTGCCCTGCCCACGCGGAATCGTGGCTCTCCTTAAAGACAATCGGCCACAGCGCCGGTGGCAACACCACGCGCCGTCCATTCGCGGTGTTGATCAGCACCAAGCCGTGTCGTGTCTCGATCTTGGTGCTCTCGTACTCGCCCGCGCTCACAAGTCGCTGCACTAGCCTACCCCTTTTCGGTGCAGTCACAATGTCTTCGTCCGTCAGCTGGAGTGTCTGCACGCCCACGCACTGCTCGTTCTTCTCGTTCACTGACGTCGCCTGCCGTTCGTTGGCATGCATCGCTGCCGATGTCTCAGTTGCAATGCCGTCATCGCCAATAATGGGTCGTACTCGTGGTGCTTCATCTCCTGTCAAATTCCATGGCATCGTCGTCATTTGCTGCCGTCGCCCGCTTCATTGTACGGTACCACCGTATCGTGCGACTTGCCCATGTGCGGCCTTGTGCCGCTCGGCTTCGTTATGCCGCCCGTCATCGTCGTGCCACTCACCACTTCCGCGTCATTCGGGTAATCCGTCGCTGCTCGTGGTGCCCGGACGTCGCTGTCCGTGCCCCCTACGTCCTGCCGAACGTCAGTCGTGCTCCTGTCCATGCTGTGGTTTGTGCGGCGCGGTATCCCGCGTACTCCCTTCGTCGACTCAACGCTCGGCATCGTGTTCGCGTTCGAGACTGCTGTCTCGTCGACCACCATAAACCGCACTTCCCGCGATTCCGCCGGCGTTCTCTTCAGTGCATCTCGTCTCGACATGTGCGTCCACGGAGTGCTCGCCGTCGTCATCGTTGCTGCTTCCACCGTCTCGCGCTTCGCGCTCGGCTTGGCGGTACTGTGCTTGCGCTGCTTCGCCGTTCTGGCTAATGGCGGTGCTGCATTCGCCACTGCGTTGGCTCGTTCAGCATCACTCCCACCAGTATGCCGACTTGTGTCATCACGCCGTACGGCGGCATCGTCATTCTGCTGCCCGTCGCTCTCGCTGCCACCGACAACATCGCTAGCCAACGTCAATCGCCTCCATCGTGGTAGCTGGTCACGCTCGTCGTCCGCGTCGCGCAGTTTGGTGTCGCCGTCGTGCACGGTCACCACTGCGTCAGCTTCATGTCGGTCGTCGTCTCCGTGGTGCGCTTCGTCGCGGGGTTGCTCATCGTCGATAGACTGGTCATCGTCTCCGCGCTGGCCGTCGTCGCCGCCCTCGAGTGGCTGTCCGCCGCCTGCTTCAGATGCTCACCCTCGTTGCTGGGGTCGCCCGCGTACTGCACATCCGTCGTGCCCGTCGAGCAGGTCGCCGCGGTTGTTCTTCGTTCTCGCCGTCTTCTCGCTGTCTCGCGGCTCCATCGCTACTTGTTCAATCTGGTGCTCGTCCTCCCGGGCAGAGTCGACCGCCTTCGCCGTGGTTTTCGCTATCTTGTCCGCGGTGCCTGCTGCTGCTGCGGCCGCTCGCCGCTTAGCATTCTTCCATCTGCCAATCGCTGCTAACGCCGTAGCAGTTGTCGGTGCTCGTGACAATGTATCAACGACCACGTTCATCGCTCCCGGCCGATATTGCACATCGAAAATCAAACTCCTGCATAGTCAACGCCCACCGGTGTAGCTTTCCCGTCCGGTCTGGACTCGTCATGAGCCATTTCAACGCCGAATGGTCCGTGATGATAGTAAATCGTCGACCGTACAAATATGGCCTGAACAATTTCATAGACCAGACCACTGCTAGACATTCTAGCTCAGTGATCCCTTAATTCGCCTCTGTCACGCTATTCACCTTACGTGCGTACGCAACTGGTTGCCATCCACCCCCGCGATCTTGCATGAGGCATGTACCGAGCCCCACCTTGCTTGCGTCGGTTACTAGTCGAAAGGGCAGAGAGAAATCGGGATAAATCAAAAGAGGCCGAGTCGTCAGTACCTCCTTCACGTGCTCGAACGCCGTCTGTTGTGCGCTTGTCCATTCCCATTGCACTCCCTTCCGTAGCAGTTTGGTCATAGGCGCCATGATACCGCCAAACCCCTAAATGCAGCGGCGGTAATACCCCGCTAAGTGCACGAATCGCTTCACTTCAACAACTTCTCGTGGTTGTGGGAAATGTCGCACCGCACTTACGATCCTATCCAAGGGTCGTACGCCATCTGCGCTCAGTTGGTGACTAAGTTATTCCATCCGTCGTGCCGCAAACACACTTTTTAAGCTTCAATGTAAGTCCTGCCGCCGCAGGTCTCTCAAGCACGCAAGCCAACTCCAAAATGTGTCTCTCAATTCCTCCACGTGTATAAACCACGATACCGTCCAGATAAACTAAACACGTAGTCCATGTCAGCCCTCGTAGTACATTGTTCATCATTCGCTGAAATGTAGACGGTGCGTTAGTTAGTCCAAATGGCATTCGCACGAACTGATACAACCCTTGCTTCGTTGTGAAGGCCGTCTTCGCTTTGTCTTTCTCAGCAACTCAAATATGACAATATCCAGCTTTTAGGTCCAAAGTGCTGAACAACAAGGCTCCACCAAGTGCCTGGCGAGTCTCATCGATTCGCGGAAGTGGATACACATCTTTCTTCGTAATCTTGTTGAGCGTACGATAGTCCACGCAAAACCGTACTTCGCCATCCTTCTTACGAACCAATACGACGGGGAAACTCCACGCTCCGTCGCCTTCTTCAATTACACCAGCAGCTAACATCTTTTTCACACTGGACTCGATCACCGAATCCTCCGCTTGCGCCTGACGC
Organism: Phytophthora cinnamomi; assembly: GCF_018691715.1. Taxonomy (NCBI): domain Eukaryota; phylum Oomycota; class Peronosporomycetes; order Peronosporales; family Peronosporaceae; genus Phytophthora; species Phytophthora cinnamomi. Next base: position 137,933 of record NW_027151012.1, read on the forward strand.
CGTCTCTTGAGCATAAAGGGCGCTGCGTCACCCGTATCAATATGGTGTTCCGTGCTGAGCACCGTGGCAGGTGGACAATCACCAGTGTCTGCCGTCAGCTGGCGGTACACACGCAACAACCGCACTATTAACTTTCTGCTCGCGTCGTCCTTGGTGCCAATGTTCACGTTCGTCTCGTCCTCCAGCGACTCGTCACTACCGCCTAATCCGTTAAGCCACTCGTGGATCCGCCCACGGCGCAATTCTCCGTTCATTTGCAATAGCTCTACGCTTCTATCTAGTGGTACTCACTGACTCAACCCTTGTCTTGCGGACCATCGCGACTGCGCGTTCTTCGTGTTCACTACCAGCACTATCGTTTTGCCGTTCTTGACCTTTGTGACGATCGCTGCCAACATCACCGCGCCGGTGTACTTCGTAGGCAGGAACACGGCTACTTCATCATCATTCGCCGCTACTGCCACCTCGACCGGTGTCACTGCACATGCATCAATTTCCGTTCTTCGCACAATTCGCACAGCAGCCACTCGTGCTCCATTACCGTCGCCGCTCGTCCTAAACGGAATGACCACTATCCGGCCCTCCGTAGTGTAGCGAATTTCATTCCGATCAAAATCCATAGTTGCCCCATGCTCACGCGTGAAGTCAACGCCAAGGAGGAACTCGTCCGTGCATCCGGACACAATACATGCCTCCACACGAATGATTTCACCAAAGACACTACGCATGTGGAACTCCCACACACACACACACACAATGTCCAACAAAAAGCCACCAATGCCTTCTACATAGTCGACAGGGGCTACTCGTTTGAATCGATCGCCGTACTGCATCCAATCGGTGCCCACCACCGTGTACCTCGCTCCGCTGTCGAACTTCACGTGACTCCTCGCGCCCGACACTTCCACGATCGCGGTGGGGAGCCCATCATCCGCCCCTATGTACTCCACCATCTCTCCAAGAACTGACCGTCACTCATACGCTGCTGCTCCGCCACTCTCTCAAGCTCTGCGCTGCTTTGGCGACCAATCAGAACCTTTGAACGCTCGCGTTTCACATGCGGGCGAGCCTCTCGTCATGCAACACGTGCTTGTTCGACTTCGTCACGCTCAGGGGATCGCCGCCCGCTTCACTGCTCACCTTGCTAGTCGCATCGCCGTCCGTGGCCCCGTCGCTACCTGAATCGCTCACCGCCGCCTCGTTCATCGTCGCGGGCGACGTCCCACCGACTCACCCGTCACCATCGTTGCGTGGACGCTGGTGCACTCGCACTGATCGCCACCAAGCACGCTTTCGCTGTTAAAGGGTGATGCGTGCGCGTGGCTTCACACTTGGCGCGCCATTGTGTGTGCGTGCGTGTGCGTGTGTGTGCGTGCGTGTGCGTGCGTGTGTGTGCGCGTGTGCGAGGCTTTGTGGCGGCGTCCAATGCTCAAGATGAGACGCGCAGGCTGCGTGTGCATGAGGACGAGCGCGTGGGAGCGCGTCTGGATGTTCAAGCTGCGTGGATGCGCGGGTGGGTGCATAGTATTTGCATATGTAGGAGTAGGGTGTCCATGACTTTGCACAAGTCTGTATTGCTTAGTGGGTTAGTACCGGGTCTTTGACTCAAAGGTCGTGGGTTCGATTCCCACAGATGTTTGCTTTTCTTTTTGCCAACAAGAGAGCATAGTAGGCAGGCTAGAAGCTAAAACTCACTCAATCAATCTTACTTTTGGTTTTGCAATCTCGGCCCGAAGCCGTCTTTAAGTGTTTCAAGCTTTACAGCTCGTAGTCTAACTTCCTTTTGGTTATGAGCCCAAGTACCGACACCAAGTTCAAAGTCGAGCCTTTCGACGGCTCGAACTACTCGCTGTGGAGCTACAAGATGAAGATGTACCTGATGTCCAAGGGATTGTGGGATGCGGTCAGCGGAGAAGCCGAGGTGGCCTCGGCGAAGGAGCAGCAAGCGCACGCGGCGATTGTGCTCAACCTCAACGACTCGCAGTTGATGCACGTGGTGACGTCCAAGACTGCGAAGGAAGCGTGGGACACATTGAAAACGTTCCACAAGACTCAAGACATGGCGAACCGACTGTGGCTCAAAGAGAAGTTCTCGGCGTTCAAGTTTACAGCATCCTCCGTCAGCAATCACGTAACGGAGTTAGAGAAGCTCGTGATGGATATGAAGAACGCGGGGTGTGAACCAAGCGAAGAAGACGTCTGTGCGACGATGTTGCGGAGTCTACCATCGAGCTACGAGAGCCTGGTTCAAGCATTTCGCATGTCAGTGAGCGATTTCAAGCTTGCAGACCTCGTGAGCAAGCTGATTGCGGAAGAAGTGCGTCAAAAGGACTCGGCGCGCGTCGAAGAGGCGACCGCGCTTCTTGCCGGTAAGGGCAATGGAAAGCAGCAACAGAAGAAGAAGAACACATGCGGGGGACGCAAGAAGGGATTCTCCGGAGCGTGTTTCAACTGTGGCAAGATGGGCCATTACGCGAGGGATTGCCGTTCTAGGGCAAGTCCCGATGACAGTATCCAAGACCAGTCAAACGTTGCGTTTAACGCGACCGACGCTTTTGCGAGCGAGAGCTGGGTGATGGATAGTGGTGCTTCGGCACACATGTGCAAGACACGCGACGCCTTTCACGAGTACTCGGCTATAAAGACTGTGCGCAGCATATTGAGCGCAAAGAACAGTGCGAACTTGAAGATTCTCGGCTTTGGAACAGTTGTTTTGCGTGTCTGGACTGGAAGTTCGTGGATAAACGCGCGGCTGGAAAACACGTTGCATGTTGAAGACTTAAACAAGAACCTGTTCTCTCTGACGGCTGCAACAGCACGCGGTATGACCGTGACTATGGACAGCGAGCGGTGCGTTGTGAAACGCGGCAGCCAAGTTGTGGCGACGGGTAGGAAGCAAGGCAAGCTGATGTACCTCAACACTGATGGTGGTGAGGAGTGTCATGTGGCTGAAAACGACGTTGGTCTGTGGCATCGGCGACTCGGTCACGTGTCTTTCAGCACGTTGAACTCCATGGTTAAGGACGGAAAACTCAGTGGTGCGCAAGTTGCACCTGGAACCGTGTGTGGTGTATGCGCGACTGCGAAACAAGCACGCAAGCCATTCAGTTCAACCGAGAAGGAGCTCGAAGCCAGGGAGAGTGCACGCAATGACACCACCGTGTGCTCTGATGTGTTGGGGCCTGTCACCCCCGCATCCAAGTCGGGCTACAAGTATATTGTGAGCTTTATTTTGATGAAAAGCCGTTTTGTGACGATCTATCCACTGCGCAAGAAGAGCGAAGTGTGTGAGGCGTTCAAGAAATTTCTCAAAGAGGCAGAAACAAGCGCGGGCATCAAGGTTAAGGTGTTACGCAGTGATAATGGTGGTGAGTATTGCAACGCAGCAATGGAGACTCTTTGCGACGACAAGATGGTCAAGCAGGAGTTTACGGTACCATACAACCCGCAGCAAAACGGTATGGCAGAGCGAATGAACCGTACTCTGGTCGAAATGACACGCTGCATGCTGAAAGAGAGCGGGATTGACAAGTCGTACTGGTGTGAGGCTATGATGACTGCAGCAGACATTCGGAACGTGTTGCCTAACACTTCAAACCCACACTCAAGTCCGTTCCAACTGGTTTACAAAAGGGAGCCACGTCTGGAGCACATGCGCGTTTTTGGGACCGAGTGCTATGCCCATGTGACCAAGCAAAAACGCAAAAAGCTGGATGACTCGGGTATCAAGTGCGTTTTCCTCGGCTACGCCAAACAGCACAAAGCATATCGACTGCTGGATCCAACTAACGGATCAATCGTGATTTCAAGGAGTGTGACGTTTGCTGAAGCCCCACTCGCTACGGCGCGTAAGGAGGGCAGCCAGGAGGTGATCGATATCATCGGCAACGACGAAGAAGAGGAGCGCACGGAAGAACCCAGCGTAGAGGAAGGTTTCCGCACGCCCCCAACTCACCCACGCCGGGAACCTGATAATCACAGCGGGCCGACTGACTCTGTGCCGACGCGTGGCTCTAGCACTCCGGGGAGAGATGGCGAGGAGGAGTGGATGGTGCGTCCGGCACGCAAAAGGCGTGGAGTTGTGCGCTACCAGGACGAGTACCCCGGGACTCGACGTGGTGAGTTCAACTTGGACGATTTTGAGGGTGAGTTCGATTCCCTCTACTGTCTACTTACTGAAGACGACGACGGCGAGCGTGCTGTTTCATACGACGAAGTTATGCGCAGCAAGTACAAGGACGAGTGGCTGCGTGCCATGGAAAGCGAGATGAAGTCGCTTGAGGATCACCGCACCTGGACTTTGGTGGATATGCCATCAGACAAAAAAGGCAATCGGGTGCAAGTGGGTTTTCCGCATCAAGCGAGACCCGAGCGGGAAAATTATCAAGTTCAAGGCTCGTTTGGTGGCAAAGGGCTTCACACAACGCCCAGGAGTTGACTACACGGAGACGTTCGCTCCTGTAGCACGCAAGGAGTCCATCAACATGGTTGTGGCAATTGCTGCAGAGGAAGACATGGAGGCTGAAAACGTGGATGTTGACACCGCGTTTCTATACGGTGACGTGGACGAGGAACTCTATATGGACCAGCCAGATGGTTTCGAGGACCAAAGCAACCCGACTAAGAAGTGTTTGCTGATGCAAGCACTTTACGGCACGAAGCAAGCGGCGCGTCAATGGAACAGCAAGCTGAATAAGCACTTGGAAAGCCAAGGCTTTTGTCGATCGGCGGCGGATCCGTGTGTGTACGTTCGGCGTTCTGGCTCAAAGTTCAGCATTATTGTCGTCTATGTGGACGACCTCATGATCTTCAGCAGGACGAAAGCAGATATTACTGGGATCAAGGAGGCGCTGAAGCGTGAGTTCAGCATTAAGGAGCTCGGTGAGCTAAAGTACTGTCTCGGCATCGAGATCCACCGCGACCGTGAGAGCAAGGTCATTATCATGAACCAACGAGCGTATATTCAGCGACTCGCAGAAAAGTTCGGTGTAGAAAACTGCAAGGCAGTGCACACACCAGCGGATAGCAACTCGAAACTGGTGAAACCCTCGGAGGACGAAGTTTTCGCGCCTAAGTACCCGTACCGCGAGTTGGTGGGGGCTTTAATGTACCTCGCAACTTGCACCCGTCCGGACATTGCTCAAGCTGTGGGTGAAGTGGCCAAGTTTTGCGAGTACTACAACAAGTCTCATTGGGTGGCCGCAAAAAGGATTTTAAAGTATTTGAAGACGACTCAAGACTTGGGGCTTGTGTTCAACGGCCGGACCAAGGGAGAGTTGCTCGGCTACGCGGATGCGAACTGGGCAGGCGATCTGGACACTCGGCGCTCGACTACAGGCTACGTGTTTTTCCTGAATGGGAGTGCGATTTCGTGGAAGTCGAAGCGGCAACCGACAGTGGCAACATCGAGCACGGAGGCAGAGTATATGGCCTTATACAATGCCACCCAAGAGGCAGTATGGCTGCGTCAGCTACTAAAGGACGTGGGGGCTGAGTGTGTGGGTGCTACTACAATATTCCAGGACAACCAAGGATGCATTGCGCTGGCCAAGAACCCAGCTTACCACTCACGTACGAAGCACATCCACCTGAAGTATCACTTCTTGCGCGAGAAGGTGGAAGACAAGATCATCGTGCTTGAGTACAAGCCGACAGACGAGATGGTCGCGGACGGGTTTACCAAGGCGCTGGCACGACCCAAGCACCGCCTGTTTATCGTTGGACTCGGCATGGACGACTAAGACGCCAGGCACAGCGCATCAAGGGAGAGTGTTAAAGGGTGATGCGTGCGCGTGGCTTCACACTTGGCGCGCCATTGTGTGTGCGTGCGTGTGCGTGTGTGTGCGTGCGTGTGCGTGCGTGTGTGTGCGCGTGTGCGAGGCTTTGTGGCGGCGTCCAATGCTCAAGATGAGACGCGCAGGCTGCGTGTGCATGAGGACGAGCGCGTGGGAGCGCGTCTGGATGTTCAAGCTGCGTGGATGCGCGGGTGGGTGCATAGTATTTGCATATGTAGGAGTAGGGTGTCCATGACTTTGCACAAGTCTGTATTGCTTAGTGGGTTAGTACCGGGTCTTTGACTCAAAGGTCGTGGGTTCGATTCCCACAGATGTTTGCTTTTCTTTTTGCCAACAAGAGAGCATAGTAGGCAGGCTAGAAGCTAAAACTCACTCAATCAATCTTACTTTTGGTTTTGCAATCTCGGCCCGAAGCCGTCTTTAAGTGTTTCAAGCTTTACAGCTCGTAGTCTAACTTCCTTTTTTCGCTTTGCTGCTTCTCGTCACCGGGACTGGCTCCGCCGTGGCCTTCTCCATCGAGGTCTCTGAGGCGAGGCCGATGAAACCTTGATCGTCCAGGGTGTTTTGTATAGCGTAACCCAGGAAAAATACTGGGGGTCAACAGAAGAAGAAGAAAACCCAGAGTACCGCAAGCAAATCCTGAAATCCAGCCCTCATTGTTTGGCATGAGTACCTTGCGTAATCCCTGTCGGCTCGTTTATCTTCGACGGAACGGCACTACTGGTGTTGTAAAAGCAGCCTTCGAATAAACGCCGAGGTGCACGTGTAGTCCAGCCCGCGTCCTCGATGCTGATGGCAAACCAAGAATTTCAGATCACACTACAACTAGCCGTCACTTTTGGACCCTCGGACAGTGGGTTACTCACACACTAGCCTCATTGGAGTCTGAAATCCAGGCGCCTAGCTCGCCTGAATAGTCGCAAATACACGCACCACCCTCAATTAAGAGGGAAAATACCATCGCTATCAGTTAACATTCCCGTCACACGCAGCAGTCAATACAATTCTGGCGGCGACTACTTAGCACTCCAGAACACAATCGGGAACATGAAATGGGCTACCACGAGCAAAGCAAGTGACCCAACTAGGATATGAAATCGATGGATCACCCCAGGAAGCACATGGCGTCTCTGATCACCACCTAACTGGGCTTAGGGTAGGCGGAGCTCACACAGATGACTCGTCCTTGTAGTCGATGTGCCCTTAATGTCCCGCAGTCGTAGTCTCAGGACCTCCGGATTTCCGACGGCAGGCTTGGCCGAAGTCACTTGCGCGTTACAGGGAAATTGAACTCTGTTTGGTTATCGACTACACTATCACTTCTCTCTTCTGCACCTTTCTTCGGGCAATTGCCTTCGGTTCACTATGCTTCAGGTCGAATATCTTGGCTTCAGTATACCTTGGGTTCAGCGGTCCTGACTAGTGACGACTTCGGTGTCGAAAAAAAAACGCACCTTCGTCGTGGGCTAACAAATGACTTGGTTTCACCATGCAGTGAGTCCGTTGGCTTGGTTGCAGTATAGTGTGAGCACTCTTCTTCTTCTCTTCGAAAAAGCCGAGTAGAGAGGTCTTCGTGGATTCTCGACTGATCGTCAAGCCACACATCACTTGATTGCAAACTGGCCTCAAACTGGCTCCAAACTTGCTTTGCATTCACACTCAGGATTCCACTTGGTATCTCGGGTGATTCTTGAAATCTTGATGTAACTTGGTGAATCTTGGATGTCGGCTCGGGAGATACTTGGTTTTAGTATAGGACGTCTGGATTCAAGGTCTAGTCCAAGGATTCCATCTTGAAATCATGGGCACTTGTCTTCACACAAGTGAATCTTGGGTTTCCGTGGTGCACGCTGGGTACAAACTCTTCTTCATCACAGACTAGCGTGTAGTTCCACAAGCATCACCTTGTACGGCTTCCGGCGCGTGATGACGGTGGTGGTAGTGGGTGTTTATTGGTACTTGATCCATCTTGTCGCTCTGGACCACAGCAAGACGAGGTGTACTCTGGGATACGTTCTCCAGAGACACTTTCCGCTAGCCTTTAGGCACACGTCGTAGGGAAAGTCCGGCGACTGGACTGAATCCACTATTGAATCCTGGGTGTGCACGCCCAGGATTTCACATTTCCAGCCGGTTGGGCCCATCTGCGGACGGGAGCAGGATTTTTTTCCACAAGAACACGCCCCATCCCTGTCGCCACTCATGTCACACGGGTATGACCGTACCGCATCTTCTCTCTCCACCAATCGCAGCCCGATACAGACTCCTAGTCAAACCAGTGACGGATCGTCGTCAGCGAAAATCTGGGGCCGCTATGTGTCATGTCGTCCACCATCATCGTCTCCTCATTCGTATCCCCGTTCAGCTCCTCGTGCGCGTCGTTCGCTGCGCCGTCGTCCATCATTGGCGCGGCGTTCACACTAGTCGCGGTGCGCAGACCCCTCGTCGTACTCATACGCACGAACTGTTTATCCTGCTCGGGCACACTTTGAGAACCGTGCTCGTCTTCCTCACGCCCGACTCCGTCGTGCCCACAGTCGCCACCAGCGACTCGTTCGCCTGCACCGCCGTGTTCTCATTCGGCGTCGCGTCCGCGTCCGTCGTCACCGACACGTCCGTCACCGACGCCGTTACATGTGGCACCGATGCCAACACGCGGAGGCTGCTCATCGTCATCTCGTCCACGGTTGCTGCCGCCGACGCACTTGGCTACGCGTCTTCTCCAGCACCAAGAGGGCCTGCACCTTCTCCAGGCAGACGTCCATCGTTCGCCCTCCGTGTCACTTCATCCTTGTCTCGTTGTTCATGCTGGTGGTCAGCTCGCACATATCGCGCAGCTGCCATCGCTGGACGTACGGTGGATACGTAGATAGCAGCTCGCACTGTATCTTTCGCCTCTGCCTCCTTCATCATCTCCACGACCGAAGTCGCGCCGTCGTTGCGCGGGTGTACCGCTCCCGTCATCGTGCGCACAAGGACACCTCTCCTCGCCCTGCGTTCCTCGTTCACGTCGGCATTTACCGCCCTCGTCTCGCTCATCTCGCCAGAGTCGGCCTCGCGTGGCGCCTCTCTGTTCCGTACATCGTCTCTTCCGTTCACCAGCCGAACAGTCGTCGTCTGCTCAGCTCTTCTCGTCCTCTTCGTGTCGGTCGCTGGTGCAACCTTCACCTGCTTCCGTTCATCATTATCATCCGCCGCCAGCCCTTCCAGCCAGGGTTTTCCACCTCGTTCCGGACGCCATACCCCCTCAATCGCGCCCGCTACTCGTTTCCACCGCTGAACGTGGCTTACGCCCACGCTGTTCCATATAGGCGTCATTTTACGCCTCCGCATCAGCGTTGGTGCATGCTCGTGCGTAGTGACCAGGCTGGTGACACGCAAAACACTTCGACTCGTTCGGGCACTGCGTTGCCCAGCGGCCTGGCTGACCGCAGTGGAAACATTCTCCGTTGTTCAGACGGCTCGTGCCGCTTGACCTGCTGTTCACGCGCTTCTCTTCCGTCGTCATCGATGTATCTCGCCTCTTGTCTCCGCTAGCCTGTTTGACTGCTCCTTTGAGCTGCTTGTGCGGTTTGGCGTCGAACGCGTCGCCACTGGACTGGTCTGTCTCGTTCTTCGACCGAAACTTGATAGCTCTCTTGCCCGACGATTTGGCGCTTGTCGCCACCTTCGCGGCCGTTCGCTTCCTTTCCGACCGACCTGCGAGGCACGTACCAGTACTTACCGTTCCAGACGTGTCCCGGAGGCGGACCCCACGTATCGGTGGCCTTGCTATAGACACCCCGGGGGTACGTAAAGAGCGCCACATGCTCCATGTCCCTCCTGGCCATTATGCCCTCTTTTATTGCTCAGCATTTCGGCTGGCAGGCTCATACCTCCGATCCGAGGTATCGTTTGCCCCGTCGTTCCAGCCATCGGTATCAAGTACGGCCTCGGTGCCATGGTCCACGGCAATCCGCTGTTCAACATCCCTTGGGCGACGTTGTCCATCGGGTCGTCGATCTCGGTGACCTTGTCCACGGCCTCTTCTAGTGTCTTCGGCCCTGGCTCTTGCCGGTCAAGCTTCCGCGGAGTATTGGCAAGGCACTGATAAAATTGCACGAGTTGGACGCGGTCATGCACGCTGTTACGGCCGATGACGTCGCGCAGTCCAGCCGCAAAATCTACATACGTTTCTCCAGGCATCATCGGCCGCATGCTTACGTGCCACTCTGCCGCTGACTTGTCCTTGCGTTCACCGTAGCGGCATAACAGAGCTTTCTTGAAGTTCAACCACTTCCTCTCCCTCGTAGATAGCCTCCGGTTCATGTTAACGGCATCGTCCATCAGTTTGTTGCCTAGGATATAGTAGAACGCACCGTCCGGCCACTTTTCTCGTCCCGACTCTTCAGCTCCTTGGAGGGTCAAATCTACACGGTCACTCCACGTCGAAACCGATACCTTCGGCGATGGCGTGTAGGTCGGAAGGTTCAGATCCTTGACATTCTTCCATCGTGAGTGCCTCTCACGACGCACTCGTCGTCCGCGTCATTCGCTCCGTCGGCGCCGTCCGCTGACGTCGTCGTCCGAGCTATCGCTCGAGTCGTCGCCACCGTCACCGTTCACACTCCGTTGTCGTCGGAATTGCTGGGGTGCTGATCTTAGTCGCCGGCACCACCTACACGCGTCGTACGCTGCCGCCCCTCGTCTCAGCGTCCGCCCGCAGCACTTCTTCACGTGCCGTTCGTTGTTGCGCACCCCGTTCGGTTCGTTCGTCCACACGCGCGTCCGCAGCACGCACCTCCTCTCGACTGCGCGTGTTCTCCACAACCTGGGCTTGGAGGCTGGATATAGCCGTCGCATGTTGGTGCAGCGTATTAGCAATGTCCGCTATTTCCTCCGCAGGCACTTATGTCGTTCCCTCGTTGCTTTGTTTGGCGTGCTCATTCGCCATGGCACCGGTCACCTCCTGTCGCGTCGGCTCCTCCGTCTCTGCGCTCCGTTCTTGCGTCGCTTCAGACGCTGGCGTAGGCACTTGGACGCCGCGGACAAAGGCCTTCGTCACTTCCGCTGCACGTCTGTACGTCTGGGCTGGAAGATCGTGGGTGCTGTGCTCATCAGCTTTGCCCTGGCTCGACTCGTCGTCATCGTCGGTCTGGACCAGCAAGTCCTTGGCCTGGCGTCGGGTGATGCGCTTCGACTTGCCAGCCTTGAAGGCCGACTTCGTGCGCATGGGAGTCAAAGTCGTCATGGGCGATGTCTTCGCCGCTGATTCACTCTCCAACTCGCTCGTACCGCTCAATTGACGCCCCTGTATGACCACCATGTGCCGGTCCACTTATATTGCCCGGACAGCTGGGAAGGTCGTATACTCATGGTGCGAGGTCGTTCGTGAGCTTCGTAGTCTCAACAAAGTACTGGCCGTCAGAGATCCACTTGATCTCCCCCTGCCGGAACGCCCGCCTCGTGCGTTTGTTTCAATTTCATTAAGCGATTAATCAATAGCCCAATAGAGCTAGCAAATGTCAACACTATACTCATTCTCGTCTTCGTACAACCACTAGCACGCGTTCAAGTAGCACGCCGTCTGTCACCTCAGTGTCTCCCGTTGCTTCCACCCACATCGTACGCCGCCTGGAACCCACTCGTCGCACTGCGTTCTGCCGCACTTGTAGCCCACAGTGATGTCTCCGCCACCACACCCGTTCTCATTTGCTCTCCACTCGGGGAGCAGTCTCTCCACATCGTCCACTCCTTAAGAGGGGCGCTCATTTCGCCGTCGCACCGCAAGTTTACTCAACCGACCTCTTGGACGTACTTCAACGCGCTCGACAGCACGGCGGGCGCGCTCTTTGCCAGTACCCACCCTCCGTTCGTGCCACTCGCACGGCTGATTCTCCTCAGCGTTCCCGCAACTCATCCACAACAAACTCGCTTTCGGATCGTCGTGCTCACTGCACTCGTCGCGCATGTCACGTTCGGCGAGCACGTCACATTCACCGCGCACATGGTGTTCATGTCGTAGATGTGCCTGCCGAAGGCCCGACCGTAGGCATCCACTGTTATAATCATTTGTTCGGAGTGACGGGTGTAGCAATTTCAGTTCGAGTACCCACTACAATTTGAAATTCAGAGTTAATTCACTTGCATGTAACGTAGAATACCGAATAATGTGCGGTAGAGTATTTGAACACCATGTGAATTAAGCGCCCTCCTCTAGGGCGTTCTACAACTAACACAACACCATCAATATAGCACGGTCTTAATTGAATGCCTGTCGTGTATACATACCCTTCACTCTAATTAGTCATGCCATGACTAATAATGGTGTACGATTCTCGCCAGGCAAAACCTAATTTTCAAATCGCATTTCTGCTTCATAAATTCACAGTTCATTAGGACTGTGTCTACTGTCCCGTCGCTGACTATTCCTGACTTGCCTCCCCAGTCCTAATTTTATTTCTGTTATCTTTTACTTCACAACCGGTACCGTACTGGTATATATGTTACTTACTACTTACTTAACCGTTACTTAGCGATAGTAGAGAGGCACGCGAAACCTGTCACGCAACGATAAATACCGGGGACCGGGGAATACCGGACGCCGCGCCGCGGCCACTGCCCCAGCCACCACGACCGTCCGAAAATGGAGGGCATAGCAAATAAAAGGAAATGGTGCGGAAGCGCCCACTACATTGGCTGATGAATGAATTTGATGCTTTGAATTAAATGAATACATACAGTAACCGGTAAAGCTATTTATTTATTCACTATTCAATGGAATGCATTTGGTAGCGACTGATGCAGCTCCAAGGCGTCTAGCCAGCCCGGCACCGACGGTCCGGGCCATTTTGGTGGCGGGGGCGGATGCGGGGACGGTACAGGGGTATGCACATGCTTGCTTGCATGCTTGCGTAGCTGCTACTAGTTTTGCGATGCACATTCGGAACTGCGGATAGGCTGTCTTATTTTGCCTACGGACACGACAAGCAAACACAGAATAAACAAATAGTGAACTGCAGTCTACTCACACTCGGCGACTTGAGACTCGAAGGGACGTGCGGTCTTGCTTTGCGTGCAGGTTAGACCGCTCATCCGTAAATGCTCGCGGCACTTCAAGCTGCCGCCTTCATTCTTAAACTTGCTGCGTTGTCGGGAGGCGCGTTCGGGCGCAGGGGAGCTGCACAGCGAGCGGTGGAGCTGCGCATGGAAAGCGCGGCGACGGTGGTGGTGGCGGCGCTGAATGCGTGAGAGGTGCGTTACGACGCGCTGGGGGAGCTGTTTGCGGTGCACCGTGCTTGTGTGTTGTACGTGGTTTAAGATCGGAACGAGCGGTGGAGCAGTGAAGAATGATGAGGTTTACTGGCAGTAGCCCTGATGAAGCATGAGATTTGTAGTACAACGGGCTAGCATATATTTTTTTACCAAAGCGTTTCGGACTAGAAAAGCTGTGTATTCTGAAGTCTAGCCAATTTATCAATCGCTGTATCCATCGAAGCGATCACGAAAGCCTACGTATAATGAACTCCAGTCATTTTATCAATCGCCTTATCCCCTGGAGAGACGAGGCTGTCTTTTATTGCCTCGATATAGGACTGCCCATTCTTGTTGCTCACTCAACAAGTTCTGCGGTAGACGTTGGCATTCGTGAAATTGCCTGATTTGGACTAAATCCTCGATTGTGGGGTTGACGAGAGCCACTGTCACACAAAATCATGAATGACTACTGTGTGAAGCGGAAAAGAGTTAAAATGGGAACTGGCGATGAAGGTGACTATGGTGGCCATGTGTGGCTCCAACCAACGGTCTTGCAATATGCAGTAGTGGGAACGGAGGTTAGTAGAAAAGACTTATCCGACAGTAGTGATACCGACCTTTCGAAGCACTTGGATATCGATCGGCAACGCGAAGTCAACTGCATTCGTCAACAGCGATATCGAGCGAGAAAGTACCACCGAATTCAAACAATTGGCGCAACTAACATTCATGTTAATGCCGCGGAGATGCACACAGTTATGGAAGAGAAAGTTGTTGATGGCAGTGCTACGGTTGGTAGAGGCATCGGTGTAGTTGGGCACTCAATTAGGACTTCTGGTGATGTAATAAATAAAACAATCTACCGATGATACAAACCGTGGAGATATAAAACGAGGCGCTAGCGGTGGATCGGATGTTGAGAAAGTGGATGAGTGCTGTCACGTGTCCATCGACACCGGAGTTATTGACGCGGGTAATAGGGCCAGGATCAACAACAACGCAATCGGCATCGAAAGCAGCAGCAGCGAAGTCGAGACCGTCAACAACTGCGTGAGGGCGTGGCCGAGGAATCATTCGAAATCGAGCTGAGTGACAATGAGAGAGCCGAGGGCATGAGACGTCTTCAATCCACACTTGGGGCGAACAGTTTGGACGAGTGTGTGCACCGTGTGCGATCGCTTTGCGGTTCGCAAAGACTCACGAAGGGTGAGCGACATGGACTGGAATTACAAGGATAAGATGAAAGCTATGCTGTCAGAGCGGGACAGCCTTCCGAGTGAATTGGTGGGCAGTATCGAGCCTCTGTGTATATGGAAGACTTAAAAGATGTGATGATATCGCCTCGTGGAATAAAATGCTATGTAAACGAAAGCTATGCTCCTCGGGCTTGGTTTACGGGATATAATACGACAACAACGTCAGACGAGTATTCATGCAAACGAGTAAACGTTTGTGAAAACATGGATATGGCAAAATTTCGTGCCGTCTCGCAACTGGACGACTATCTATTTCATGGACTCGTTCGTTCGACTCTTGGAAGGGTTCACGCAGCCCCTTTCTCGAGGTTGTTATGAATAACATGAACGACTATTACAACGGTCTCGAAAAGGCGGAAGCCCAGAGTAAAACAGCGAAAGAGACGCGGGACAGCGATGTCCATGTTGACGACAGCAGTAGCGATGGGAAGGACGACCTTTTCGACTCCGTAGACACTATTGACGTTCGCGATGACACCGCGAGAGCGAATGACGAGGACGAGATTTGGGAACTGGAAAACGACAAAACTATCGTTCTTGATAGCGTTTCACTTGATCCCGTCGTTTGTCTGACCTCGATGCCCCTGGTAATAAGGTTTCTCAGATGAGCAGTATTTTGGAGAGGCATGAGATTCTTGACGGCACCGTTTCAAATTTAGAATTCGCTCCAGACAGAATATTGAGTTGGATTACGAGCGCATTACCTCCTGTTATACTCGTGAAGAAATGGGTTCAAGATGTGCGAACAACTTAACGACAAGCAAGGTTATGCTTTTCAGCTCATAGGCCAAACGCTTTTGTTGCGGTGGAGGCATGCGGAGGGTTTACAAGTATCGGGTGGTGCTATTGACTCGGTGTTACGTGATAGTCAGCTGCGGATGTTTCTCGGTGGCGAAGGCGGAACCGAAAAAAGTCGTAGAATTAACGCAGTACATGCACTGTGTCGTAGCGGGGGAGGGGGGGGGGGGGGCTCCGATTGCGTACTGAAACCTGCGCTGACAGGTAAATCGGCTACACTGAATGGTGGAAGAACTTTAGCGAGCTTTTTGCTCCAGATACGGCTAAACCGATCATCAGATTATCTTGCTTATCTCGATTTGATAGTCATTGACGAAATCGCAATGATGAAAAATATCAGCCATCCCAATTGGACAAAAGATTGCGTGCTGCAAAGCGTGTTGCTAGTGTAGCTTTTGGAGGCATTCACCTGGTACTTGTTCGAGATTGTTTGCCGTTGCCACCTGTGGGAGGGTTGCCCTTGTTCATAGATCCTACAAAACGCAAACGAAAAGCTAAAATTTCTGCTGAGGAACTCGCAGGCTATGAACCATGGCGATCGCTTACAGATGCAGTCGTGCTGGATGAATCGGTCCTATTTGATAAGATACTGAATGGGGGCGTGGTTGCCAGCAAGCTCGAAGAGGTGTTTGGACTCCTGAGTTTGTTCGAATCATTAACACGCGTGTTCTCACAATCGAAGAAGCCCTGGATGGCGCAGCCACCAACCTGCGCTTTAAACCCTTCTTAAAACCAGACAACGCCACCAGGATCGATACCAATCGTTTATATCTACGGCTGCAAAATTGCTTCCAGAAGGCGAGCATCCCGTACGCATTGTGACAAATTTAAAGGGAAAACTGGACAAATTGAATCGATCGGAGGTCCGCATGGTGATGTCTCTTTCTGATACAAAGTTTTGTCGAATGGCTCCATATCTTGATCTTATCACAGGTATGCCAATTCAGGTGACACAGAATAGCAGAGCAGAACAAAATGGTTGCTAATGGCACGCTTGGCGATTTGAAAGGGATCGGTTACCACCCTGAGACCACCTTTCGATTGGTTCACGATGCCGTAGCACATATGACAGTGAAATACCCAGCATACCTCCACCAGCAGCCATTGTGCGAATTGACCGCGGTGAGTCTGCTAAGACAATGCAAGGATGCGACGACGCAAACCTATATCATCTCTTCTTTGACGCTCAGGCATACAATCCGTGCGATATCTCTTTGGCCGGCTGTGTAAAAGGAATGCCTCACACACTGTCGTTGAGAATTCAGCAGTCTCCACACGTATGCGCTGTAGCATTAACTGTTTACAAAGTCCAAGGTGAAACCTTGGAACGAAGATGCTCGGTTGGAACAGCTGAGCTTAAACACGATCAGAAGGCTCCTCCTGTGACGACAAGTCGCGCTCTCGTTCTTCTAGAATTTTGGTCTGCAGCCCCAGCTTTGCCTCTCGCTCTACCAACGACCGTTCCTTCATCGACAGCGTTTCAGCCAGCTTCTCTAAAGTGTGTGTCTTGGTTTCTTGAGCGACACGTTGTTCCCGGAGTTGATCTTCGGAGGCGACCAGCTTTTGTGCTCTGCTTGCATCTACTGAGAGTGGGCCTGCAGTATGTCGTCGCGCACTTTCGCTAGCTTATTCTTGGACTCGGTCAGGTTCGGCTTAGTAGCATCCAATCCCCCCCCCCAAGCTATTCGAAACCAATCGCACATTTTCGAGATCTTCAATCAATACATGCTGATTCGCTTGCATCGGGTTTTGCTTGTCCTGGTAATGCTTCAAGTCAACGACAGCCTTCGCTTGAAGAAGGGAGATTTCTTCCTGTAGCTTCGCATTTGTCTGGATTAGTCCAGAGTTGTCGGTCATCGGCGAGTCTCGCACGGGTTTCGACACACAATCGTCTGACACGAAAAACCTGGCGGCCGCCAATTATTGCGCAGCTTCCTTTAGTTCACGCTCCGCTATACTGTCTTGGTCCGCCATGCTGCCTTGTTTGACCCCGCCCCACCCCGCTGTCCTGCCGCTGTGTCCTGCTCCATCGCGCTATCTTGCTCTGCTTCGCTTGTTGAGGTAAGTGTCGTAGGTCCAACATGCCTCCCTTCCGAGCCCCCTCCTTCTGCCACCGCGATGTCTTGCTCTGCTCCGCTGTCTTGCTGCACCCTTGGACTCGCCGCCCCTTTTTTCGCAACCGACCCTCTTCGTACGCGAGCTTGATTTCTCGCAGCAGCCACGGTTCATATGCAGCAAGTCGTTCCTGAAGTTGATCTTCGTAGGCGACTTGAGCGCTTAGTATGAATTCGATTCGATAGAAGATAACTTATTCGATTAACATAAAATACTATGCCGGGATTCGTTAAAATACAGCCCGGCCGTTTCAGGCGTATTTAGTAGGGGGAGCCGTAAAACCTTAATCTATACGCTCGCGAGTTGAATTGTTTTGTTTAGATCCCTTGGGCCTCTGCTCAGGGCTGCTGTTAATTCCTTCGCCTTCCTTGTTATGCGCTGCTTGATACATTGTTGTCAAAACGCGAGCCTGGAAGTTAGCCAGCTTGAATGGCTCACTCAGCTTTCGACGCTGTCGATTCCCACTCTCATCATTAGCGGCGAGCAGCTTGTAGTTAAGCGCTGCACATGCGGCAGGAACCAATTCTTTCGGCAGATCTAGTTCTGTTGGCGGCGACGCAAAGCACGGCTTTAACTTATCCGTCTTATGATTCTTGCGACCTCCACCGCCACCACTTCCAGATTTCAGCTTGGGGACCGCATTCTCTTTTTCGCTTTTTTTCAGTGGTAGCGTCAGAGGTACATGTATTGAGTTTCTTTGGCATCGTTGGCGCCGGTTCTCGCGCTCTCAGTGATCCTCCAGTTTGCCAACGTTGGTAAATGCGAATGGATCCAACGCTCCCGCCATAAAGGATCGGTGGGCAAGTATTTGTTCCACGATAACGTCCAAACTCGTTTATTTACGAGGCCAGGTCGTTACTTATTGGCCGACATTTCCCTGAGCCTGAGCAAGTCGCCATCGGCATCAACGGCTTCGGCCGCATCGCCAGCACCCGCCGCCTCGTGTGTCGCGCCGCCATCGAGAACCCCAAGACCAAGATGGTGGCCATCAACGACCTGTTCATGGATCAGGCGTACGTGGCGTACATGTTCAAGTAGGACTCGATGAACGGCAAGTTCGACGGCTCAGCAATTACCAAGGACGGCAACCTGGTGGTGGACGGCGAGGTGATCCACGTGCTCGCGGCGCGCAACTCATCACAGATCCCGTGGGGCTAGGCCGGCGACGTACGTGTGCGAGTCGACGGGCGTGTTCACGACGACGGAGAAGGCCAAGGCCCACATCGAGGGCGGCTGCAAGAAGGTGGTGATCTCTGCGCCGCCCAAGGACGCCACGCCCATGTACATGATGGGCGTGAACCACAAGGAGTACGACGGCTCGGCGCCCGTGGTGTCGAACGCGTCGTGCACGACGAACTGCCTGGCGCCGCTGGCCAAGGTGATCAACGACAAGTTCGGCATCGTGGAGGGTCTGATGACGACCGTGCACGCGACGACGGCGACGCAGCTTCCCGTGGACGGCCCTGCGAAGAGCGACAAGGACTGGCGCGGCGGCCGTGGCTGCGGCCAGAACATCATCCCGTCGTCGACGGGCGCCGCCAAGGCCGTGGGCAAGGTGCTGCCGGTGCTGAACGGCAAGCTGACGGGCATGGCGTTCCGCGTGCCGACGCCCGACGTGTCGGTGGTGGACCTGACGTGCCGTCTGGAGAGGCCTGCGTCCATGGACGCGATCAAGGCCGCCGTGAAGGCCGCGTCGGAGGGCGAGCTGGCCGGCACCCTCGGCTACACGGAGGACCAGGTGGTGTCGAACGACTTCCTGCACGACAAGCACTCGAGCACGTTCGACGCGGACGCGTGCATTGCTCTTAACGACACGTTCGTGAAGCTGGTGTCGTGGTACGACAATGAGTGGGGCTACGTGAATCGCCTCGTGGACCTGGTGCTGCACATGCGTGTCATAGCAATTGTTATATAGAAATGCCACTAAAAGTATCAAGTTTCAGGTTCGAGGTGTTTGCAGAAGAGGCTAGTGTTTCGATCGTGGTTAGTAAAAACTATACAACTTTCACGTTCAAGTTATTTATCAAACAAAGCAACACCTACCCTACGCATAAACACACATGCAAAGCGCTACTCCAATCCAATTCCGTGGCACGATGCATCGCGGTTACGGGGAGAGGCTATCTTGGAAGTAGAAGCCGTGGAATCGGTTGAGGTGTTTGCGGACGCAAGGCGGGCCACTGCCTAGATAATTGCACCTCCAAGCAAAACGGAGTGTTGTCAACGTAAGGCACAAATTGCGGTTGGTGATGTTCAATATCGCGCTCATAGCTCGGCATGCCAAGTCATGCGTGGAGGCAACCATTCGCCGTATCGTAACCCCGCGGAGAGTAGATAAAATCTCCTCGAAACAGCATAATGTCACACTTGCTCAGATGAACTTTCTCTAATTCGGATTTCAGAGCGATCTGCGCGTTCCAACCATACCCATGCAGGTAGGTGTCATCTTGCAACACTATAATGACCGACCCGGGAATGGAGCAGGGGTCCGCGAGCGCGCTGGTATCCGTTGTCGACGGGAAATCACATCGAACAGGCTGGTCGATGCTTCCAGCGGTTTTGAGAAAGCGCCAATCGCTCGCTTCGGCTATCGGGAAAATGGTTTGTAAATTTGCTTGACGGAAGCAGAAATGCTGCGCGATTCTCGATCCGGTAGATACGCTTCCTCGCGATAGATGTTTTCGTGTACACGATCGAATACATCGCTGAACCAGATGAGACCGGAGCTTTCCTTGCGGGTCATGCTGCGCCGCTCGTGGACTTTGTCGTGGGGAATGGCGGATAAGCGGACAATGTAGCCTTTCATAGCAACCTTGGGGGGGGTGCATAACGAGTCGATGGGCGACGTGTTAGTGAGTATTGAACGGCAGGTTTCTAAATGCCAAGTGCTTCGAGAGACATATCTTATGCATGCCGCTTATGGTTCAAGGAGAGGGTAGCTTATACAGGTAGTGAACGCACAGGTAATGTATACATGTATACGTAGGTAAAGCGATGTGAACGATGCACTAGTTGAGGAATTCTATCTTCAAGAGAGATGCGTCGATAGTGATATCCGGTATCTTTTAAAACAGGGCGCGGTGGCGGCTCTACCTACAAATATGATCTGGCCGCCGTGTGTTCGCTTGCAAACAACGTGTGCTTATCGTTCGCGTGGAAAAGTGCGACGAGAGTCCCTGCGCTTAAGTTATGCAGTAGAATTACTAGGTTTATGTAGACCGCGTGTACTATAGCAACGATACACGAGTTGTAGAATTCTATCTTCAAGCGAGATGTGCCATAGTGATGTCCTGCATCGTCTAAACCAGGTTGCGACGACTGTATGAATATGATCGATCCAACATGTGTTCGCCGCGTGCGAACAAGCAAGCGTCTGCGAGGTCATTTAACTTATGCATGCGCGCTATCGTACGCATGGAAGAGCGCGGTGAAAGCGTCCTGGTACTTACGGACTACACAAGGCGTAAGTCTAATACGTAACCTAGGTGCTGATAGTGCGATGATGAAGAAATTGTGCAATTGTATTTTCAAGCGATATGCGTCAATAGCATGTCCTGTATCTTTTAAAACAGGTCACGGCGGTTCTGTTTACGACCCGAGTGGTATTGTGTGTCTCCAGAACAGGCTTGCTTGCACACTACGGTGCGCTCAGTTAAGACGGCATGAATCGACGTGATACGACGTCTTGTGTCCTCTCCAAACATGATACAAGACACACTCTTCATTCGCCAGCGTACTAGTAGTGAATGGTGCTAGCGCCATTCACACTTTTGACGGATTACCGGCATATCGCTAAGAGCAGCGAAAGTCTCGAAACGTGGTCGCAAGCCGCGCAAGACTGATAGTGCTGCAACTACAACGACCGAAGTTGCAGTTCGCGACGACGTCGACATGGAGCCACCTAAGGCGTCTTCGAGACGGACACCATATCAGCGCATGAAAGTCATTTTAGCGACGAAGGCCCTACAACGCAAAGCGAGCCCCCGCATCATGCGCACCATCGAAGGTAGAGAATGGAAACGGATGAGCAAATCCGGTTTGATCCGGTTTTAAATCGGGTCGAACCGGTTAGGTAAACAACCGGATTAAAGCGAATCGAATCTGGTTTGATCCGGTTTACACACAATATTATTGGGTAAAAAACTACCAATCATGTTTCTATCTTACTCTGTGATTTTTTATTCGAAGATATCGAACAGCTGAGGTAGAGCCGGAGGGGAATGAATTTGACCACTACATGGGATCCTCCCCGCCCTTCAAGGCGATACCAACATCATGGGCTTTGTCCCAGCCTGATACTAGCCTGACGCTCACTCTAGAATATTCTACGCGAGACCTACCGAGCCTACATACCCGAAATATCTTCCCAGCCACACACCAGTAGACCAACGAATTTACCCGCATGGACGTAGATACTGACAGCATCTCTACTTTTTCATCGATAGGCCCCTCCGTCTCCTCTGTCGGGGTTATTGGCTCTGTCGGAAACAAACGCAAGCGAAAGAATGCGTCTGATAATTACGACTTCATATCAGAGCTCGATTCTGGCGACTATCAATGCTTGCTGTGTACACTTGACGCACAGGTTTGGAGAAGTCGTCACACGGGGAATTTTCGGAAGCATCTAATTGACCATCATGCAGACATCTACATAAATCGTAACGCTGCCCATTTGGCTTCTCGAGGTGCTATCCACGTAGCAAACACTGTAATGACAGCTGAAGCTGTGAGGGATTGTGATGAAAAGTTGGTTAAGTGGATCGTCGTGAATGCACAGGCTTTTGCAGTGGTCGATCAAAAAGAGTTTGTGGAATTCTGCAGGGGCTTGCGCCCCGAGTACAGCGTACCCTGCCAGCAGACGATTCAGAAGAGAGTACTTGATAAGTGGAAAACAGAGAAGAAGGCCGCTCGCTTTGAGATTCGCCGCGAAGTTGCTGGTCGCCGTGCCAGCTTCACGACTGACATGTGGACGTCTCCCTCGAAACGGGGGTACATGGTGATCACTATGCACTTTATCGACAGTAGTTGGGAAATGCGTTCTCTGATCATTGCCTTTACGCGAGTGATGTATCCGCACACGGGAAAACGTCTCGCACATCACTTCATTCGTGCAGTAAAAGACATGGATGTCGCGCTACTCAGGTCCATTTGGACAATTACAGCAGACAACGCTACCAACAACACGTCGATGGTTGCTGAAATGAATGATCGCTTACAGCGCGATATGGAGAGACTTATGCGAACGAATCTTGTCGAATTGGCTGAACCGGGATCCCCACCTCGCACACAGCTAAATACTTCGTCTGCGAGAACTGTTGTACAGCTACGTTGTACAGCTCACGTTTTACAGCTGGCTGTGAAGGAAGGCCTAGAGTCGTGTCCTTTTGTCGACTCCGCAATAGGGCACTTCCGTGATCTCGTCAAAAAGTTGACGGACTCATCTAAGCTATCTGAAGCTCTTCAAGTTGTGTGCGCTGACCTCGATGAAAACTTCATTACCCCTAAGCTTGATGTACCGACACGATGGAACAGTACGTGGATTATGTTAGAGAGCCTAATTACATTGAAATGGCCTTTGAACGAGCTGCTACGACGTATTCGAGGTAAAGTCCGTGGATATACAGATTTCACTATTAGCCCAAGTGATTCGCTAGCCAAGGAAATTCAAGCGGAGGCATGGACCGCTGTCGAAGCCCTCTATAAGTTTCTCCAGCCGATCAAGGAAGCCACAGATATGTTGTCAGCCTCGACGTATCCAACGTTTGGGATCCTTCTTTACGCGTACAGTTTGATCAAGTTCCACGCTACGGAAACTACCGCAAAAGTTCAAGACCATCGGACACTGAAATTTGCGAAAGCTGTCAAGGCACAGATGGACGAGTATACTAGGAAAGTGATCACGCCAGAAGCGCTGATTGCCATTGCTCTGGATCCACGGGCGAAGCGGCATCTCCACCTCTTGGTGACAGATGTGGAGCAAATTAAACAAGAGATCGAAAATGAGTTTAACCAGAACTATCGTGAAGAATTTCTGGCACAACATCAACCAGCCTCTGGTCCGCCGTCAGCGAAGAAGAAGAGAGGAAACGAATTGAAAGTACTTATGGCGCGCTTTAGTAACCAGAATGGAGAAGAAGTGCCTGAAGACAACCTCGCGGGCGTTGAAGGTGACGGAAATTCCGAAACCAATGAAGCACAAAACATTTCGCGCGAGGATTCCTCGTTTGGGAAGGAGCTAGACCGGTGGCTAACAGCTGACGAAGGAATGAGTGAGATGAGAGAAAGTAAATATGTGTGCGCGTGGTTTCAATCCATGGGTGATGTCTATCCACGTATCAAGCGAATGGCCCAAGACTTTTTGGCTGTCACCGCAACGTCCGTTCCAAGTTAGATTGCATTTTCAGCAGCAGGCATAGCTCTTAACACTCGTCGTGCCCGTTTGGGTGATGACACAATCAAGGCAATCTGCGAGCTGAAGTCATTTTACAGCTTTAACCGTCATCTGAGCGAGAAAGATTCCTCGAACATGAATGAGTGAGTCGCTCGTACACATCAGTAAACTTTTCTTCAATAATACATGTGAACATTGAATACTCCTTTCTCTCAGCAAGTCGATAGGTTTGTGTTGCTAAGGACATCATCCCAGTGTACATTACCAAATAACGTAGGCAAAGTACACTACCCGTCTGGCAGCCTCACGTTCGTGTCGATCGCCCCGTTGAAGTTGACCGCCTCGACATGCACAGCGGTCACAAGCATCTTCTTCAAGTTGTCGCTGAGATCATCACAAGGTCGCCACCAGGTTGCCACCGCACTTCTTCTGGACCGTCTTCTTCAGCAGCGCGATCTCGGCGTTCAAGCAGGCCATCATTGTAACGGGGTTACACGTACAAGTGGCTGCAAGCCACTTGTGAATTTAACAGATAGGTTATCTGTTAAACGTTTTGGATACTTCCTCACATTGGTGTAAGACACACCGATGGATACATTGAAGTGGACCACCACAGTAAGTGGTCCACACATACCCAAAGATCCTATTGGTAGAAAGCAGCATCTTTCTACCAATCAGAGACATGCATATTAGCGGGGCTCTGACAGCCAGCCGCTGCCAACCCTTTCATAGATGATAAACAGTTTTTAGCAGATTTTAGAGGAAGATCAATTTACAAACAATACAGTTCTCATTTTACCTTAAACTAGCTACTTGGAGTCTTGTCTAAGTTAACTTATATTTGTGTACTCAAATATAATTAACCTAAGTAATTACTAAGTATTTACGCTTCCTCATACACGTTGCGCAACGTGTAAGCTAAAGTAGTGAGTCAAGTTAGACCCACTACACCTGGTAGCACTTTGTAGTCCGTCCAACGACCGACTGCTTGACGTTCGTACGCGGTGTACGAACGCGGAGCCGAGATCCACATGAGCACGGAGGTGCCCATGGAGAGCTCCAACACGCCTGCAACGCATGTTGCACGCGCTGACTGCCCCCACCTGTCTGACCCAGAGTGGGAGGCCCTCCAACGACTTTCAACAGTCATTGGAGAAGCGGCGATAGCTACAATGCTGCGTACGCTATCGCCGACGGAGCAACATGGTGTTGCTCTGGGGTTCATCGTGAAGGAGCAGCGTGACGCTGCTTCCTCAGTGACGGCGTCGTCAGGGACGACACCGCGTGCTCAACCATTAAAGTTGAGCGTAAGCAATTACATGGGAAGAGAGGGCGAACCTCTCCTCCGATGGCTTGTCGAACTCGACACAGCCATAGCGGCTCGACGCATCGTCGACCCGCTGTCGAAGGTCGCGTTCGCCATGTCCTGCCTTGGCGGACGCGCAAGGAGTTGGGCGTATGGACGCCGACTCTCCGATCCTACGTGCTTCAGCACGTACGAAGTGTCCAAAGAGGAGCTCAAACAAGCGTTTGAGCCCCCGCAAAACGAGTTCCGGTCGAGGGCGGAGTTCCTCGACCTTCAGCAGGGTAAGCATGACGTCCATGCTTACGCGCAGCGCGCACGATATTTGGTATCAAATATCGTGACTAACCAATTGACGAGGCGACCAAGGTCGTCACGTTCATGAAAGGGCTTAGAGATGGGCCTGTGAAGACCTATCTCTTCCGAGAGTACCCGAGTACTCTCGAAGCTGCAATCACTCTTGCCATGCAAGAAGAGTTTAGCCTGCGGCTGGCTAAACTCCATGTAAACGTACCGAGGCCGCAACCGCGCCCGGTAGCGAGACGGGAGGTCCGGAGCCAATGGACCTCTCGAGCGCAACAACTGCTGGTTACCAGCAGCAGGGAGGTAACGTGCGATGCTTCCGTTGCGGAAGGATCGGTCACTTTGCACGGGAGTGCACAGCTCCCATGCCCCCTGGAGGTGGCCGTCGTGGCGATGCTAGGCATCGCCGCGGACCAACAAAAACGCGAACATCCAGTAGGCGCGGGGCGCCCTACTGGTAATGCAGTCGCGCGTGCTGACATCGGGCACGCGACACTAAGGACTGCAGCCCCAGTGAGACCAGCTCTCACTGCAGAAACAAGATGACAGGCCGAACCTAGTCATCTTGAAGGTTTACTCGAAGAGAGCGAGTGACTCTCTTCGAGCTTTGGTAGATTCAGGCGCGTCGAACAACTTTGTTCGACTACGAAGCCTGCCGAGACTTGACTTCGAGGAGGTAGATACACCTCGAAGTCTTCTGGAGGTACGACTGGCAACAGGTGCCATCGTGAAAACCGAGAAGCGCGTCGTGAACGTGCGCTTCTCGTACAAACAACGAGTGTTTGTCGAACACTTTATCGTCCTGGACCTGGACGATAAGTTCGACGTGGTAATGGGCATGCCGTGGCTTGCACGGCATGATCCGGTGATAGACTGGAAGAAACGCACGCTCGTGCGCTTCGGACGCGATAGCGGAACAGAGAGCGATGGCCCTGTTACCGCAGCGCGCGCACCAGCAGGTGCGCGCGGCTCACCAGTCGAGACAGCGCTTCATGCTGCTGTCCCGGAGTGCCCAGGAAGTGCGCGAGGGCGCGCACAAGTGAGACCCACGTCGGCAATGCTGCCGACGTCAGAAGAAAAAAGATGTGTTGGTTCCGGGAACCAACACCCACGTTCAAGCGTGTAGGGACAGTCCCTGACCCGAAGCGGTCAGGTCGACAACGACGCGTCGGCTCCGGGAGCCGACGCACCCTCGGCTCATGAGGGGCTCCGCCAATGATTGGCGTCGAGGTGACGAAGGCGTGTCAACTCCGGGAGTTGACGCTGCAAACAGTGCGGACGGTTGCAAACGTACCGCACTGACGCAATTTACATGCTGTCGTGCAGCCGGGCTGCACGACGAAGCGCTATGCGATCAAGCCGGGCTTGATATCGCGCGCCCGCAGACAGGGTCTGCCGGCGAAGGACACACTACCGTGCAGCCGGGCTGCACGAAGGAAAAATGCGGTCAAGCCGGGCTTGATACCGCACGCCCGCGGACAGGGTCCGCCGGCGAACGACTGTCCACGGCCGGGCCTGGACAAGAAGAACAACTGTGCGGAGCCGGGCTCCGCACAACAAGAAGACGGCGCAAGCGGAAAACGCTGCGCAAGTCTCGGTCCGGGACCGAGACGCAACAAGAAACAGTCTGCTGGGCAGACTGCGGCGGTGACGCCGAATGTCAAGACGCTAAGCGTCTTGACGCGCACCGATACTGGATTCCAGTATCGTGACATGGAACTCGCTAGTCCTCCGACGACGGCGTCGGAGTTGACTTCACTTCCAGCCATGAGCTGGAAGCGCTTCACGCGCGACTTGCACGATGGACGCATCGAGCAAGTCTGCGTTCTTTCGAACAGCGAAAGAACGGCGAGCGAGAGCGAAGAGCTGAGGCAGCTCTTCATGGGAAGTACCACTGAGAGTGAAGACACTCTCAGTGCGAAGACGAAGCGAGAGCGCTTCGAGGAACAAGGTTGGGACTCGCTGAAGTCGAGTCCCTATTACGAATTGCTGAGGGAGTACAAAGACGTACTCCCGGAAGACATTCCTGCGGAGCTTCCGCAGGATAAGGGCATTCAGCACGAGATTGATCTCGTGCCGGGCACGAAATACTGTGTCACGCGGCAGTGGCCACTGCCGCGAGAGCAAAGTGAAAGCGATCGACGACTTCTTTGAAAGTCGTCGTAAAACAGGACAAGTGCGGGAATCAAAGTCCCCGCACAGTGCTCCGACGTTCTGTGTCAAGAAGCCACAGGGCGGATGGCGCATCGTTCATGCCTACAACAAGCTGAACGATGCGACGGTACCAACGCAGACGCCGATACCACGAAAAGATGTTATCATCGATTCGATGGCCGGGAGCACCGTTTACAGTGCTCTCGACTTGCGAGATGGATTTTATCAAATCCTAATGCGTGAGAGCGATATCCCTCTCACGGCAGTGAGCACGCCAAGCGGCATGCTCTGGGAATGGCTAGTAATGCCACAGGGGCTTAAGAACGCCCCTGCGACTTTCAACAGGTGCGTGACGCACTTGTTGCGCTCGGTGCGCGACTTCGCACCGAGCTACTTCGATGATGTGTTCATCCACAGCCGGGCTGTGGACGAGAAGAACCGACGTAGAGATGCACAGGGTGCATCTCCGGAAGCTATTGAGCTTATGCGAAAGCATAAGCTCTACGCGAACCTGAAGAAGTGTATCTTCGGGGCGAGCGAGATACCCGTCCTCGGGTGTCTCGTAGGGAAGAATGGTGTTCGCCCTGACCCGGAAAAGGTCAGAGTGATCAACGAATGGCCAACGCCTTCAAGTGTCAAGGAACTGAGGCAGTTCCTTGGCAGCCACGTACTTGTGCAAGTACGTGGAGGACTATGCGGGCAAGATCCGCCCGCTGTCACAGCTTCTTAAGAAAGAAGCTGTGTGGAATGGACACCCGATTGCCAAAGGCATTCGATGCAGTCAAGCGGGGCTTGACTGAGGCGCCGATCTTGGCAGTGGCTGACCAAGATCGCCCATTTCACGTAGTGTGTGACGCATCCGGTTTCGCGATCGGATGCGCGTTATACAACACGATCACGAGGGCCGTGATCGTGTCGTCTACCAATCGCGTCAGCTGAAGCCAGCTGAGCGCAACTATCCGGTGCATGACAAGGAACTCCTTGCCATGAAGTATGCACTCGCAAAGTTCCGAGTGTACTTGCTTGGGAGTAGACCATTTGTGGTCTACACCGACCATGCTTCACTGCGCACCGCAGTGAAGTCGCCACATTCACAAAGAATGGCGAGATGGCTCTCATTCTTTGCGGAGTATAACTTCCGGGTCGAATACAAACCCGGAAGATTGAACGTGGTGGCCGACGCGTTATCACGTCGGCCGGACTATGCAGAAGCTGTTGACGTCAATGCCATTGACGCCATGCGATCGAGCAAAGCCACATCATCTCTGTTGGATGATGTGAAGGCCGCGTACGCGCACGACGCGGACGCGAAGCTCTTGCTGGCCTATGGCACAGCGCCTTCTGACAAGTCCCGTCAGAAGCTGCCCAAGCACCTTCGAGCGCGTGCACACCGCTTTCGTGTGCACGAAGGACTGCTACTTTACAACGCAGTCGACGACAACGCGGATCGCGTTGTCGTGCCAAATGACCATGACCTGCGACTCAGGATCATGTACGAGTATCACGATGCCCCGACTGCGGGACATCTCGGACGTGAGAAGACATACGTCCTTCTCACGCGCGACTTCTACTGGCACCACCAGTGTAAGTGGGTGCGCAAGTACATCCGTGCTTGCGAGGTATGCCAACGCGTAAAGCCTGCGCCATTCGCGCAGGCTCCGTTACAATCACTACCGACTCCGTCGGAGTGTTGGAAGTCCATGTCTTTGGACTTCATCTTTGGTCTTCCCCCGGACAGCGGAGGGAATACCGGTGTTGTGGCCTTTGTCGACCGATTCAGTAAGATGGTACATCTCGTTGCGGTGCTGGCAGAAGTAACCGCGAAGCAGACGGCCCGTCTGTTCGTCGACATGGTGTTCAAACACCATGGCATGCCGTCCGACATCGTGTCGGACAGAGACCCGCGCTTCACAGCGCATCTGTGGCAAGAAGTGTTTACACTTCTTGGGAGCCAGCTTTCCATGTCGACTGCGGATCATCCGCAGACGGACGGTCAAACCGAGCGCGTGAATCGCGTGCTCGTCGATATGTTGAAGAGCTACGCTCACTCGTTCCACTACTGGAGCGAGTGCTTACCGATGGCAGAGTTTGCCATCAATAACTCAGTGCATGCCTCGACAGGGCATACACCGTTCTACGTGAATGCCATGCGGCATCCACGTCTACCGAGTTTACTCGGGTGATAGCTCCCACTTTAAGTGGGGAGGATCTACGACTGCAATACAGCAGCCGCAGAAACCGCTGACACTTGCACGGTGTCAGCTGCAACAATGGACAAACCACATGAGTCTGCGCAGGGCGCGAACTCCCTAACTAACATGGCCAACGACCACGGGTCTGCGCAGGGCGCAGACACCGCAAAAAGGCTCACGCAGAGGCCGGGCCTCTAGCGGAGAGCGAGCTGAATGACTTCAGCTCGGATGCAATCAACTTCATTACCGAAAGACAAGCCGTGATTCGGTTTGTCCGAGACACAATAGCAGCTTCTGTTGATCAACAGAAGCTGAACGCAAACAATGCGGGCAGAGGCAACACAAATGAATTTAAAGTTGGTTCATTGGTTTTGTTAGCTACACAAAACCTGCCTAGACATGCAGTTTCGGATTTCGGAGCAAGCAAGCTTGCTCCGCGCTTCATCGGTCCGTTCACTGTGTTGGCACGGCACGGCAACGCATACACGCTAGACATACCGTCTAGCATGCGCCTCCATCCGACCTTTTACGTCGGACGGCTAAAGCCATACCGGCAGCACGAGCCATCTAGCTCGGCTGACCCGAAGCCTCGGCAGGAGCCGAGGCAGAAGCGGAGGACTTGGCCTCGGCAACGAGCAACCTCTCCTCCAGCGCGCGGACGCGCTGGAGCAACCCTTCATCTGGGCCCCAGCTCGACCTGGATATTCGAGGCGGTCTGCGAGACCGCCGCGACTTGAGCCTTCTGGTTCGCCAGCTCCTGCTTCAGGGCGGCGAACTCAGCGCCCTACAGACGCTCCACGACGGCCACCCGGTCGTGAAGAGGCGCATACTGATCAGCCCGGGGCTGATCATGCCCGAGGCGTGTTCCCACCCCGCCACCGCCGATCCGTGACGCCCGCGGCTCAACCCGCTGGATTGTTGAGCGGATTGTTGACCATAGTATCCCGAAAACGAACCCTCAAGGGGCTCGTTTTCGTATTCGTGGAGAGGATTTCCTCCCCATCGAGATACATGGGAGCCGCGGAACGTCTTGCTGGAGGACGTTCCGGAAATGGTGAGGGCGTACGAGGAGCAGTACGCACTGGCACAGCGGAGTAGAGCGAGCGCTGCGATCATCGCCAGCGCCCGAACCCTCACGTGCTAAGAACTTAGCACGGAGCTCTTCGAGACTTTCGGGCACACGGAACGACGTGTACCCGTTCAGGTCGCAGTCGCTCAAGCGGACCGCACCTGGGAAAGCACTTCGTGCACTGAAAGCCCTCGGGCACAGCGCACGGCACATTTGCCTCCTCAGCAGCAACATGAAGTTGCTCCAGCTTTCCACGCTTCGAGTACGTCTCGAAGCGATCACTGCTGCTTAATCCGATCACGGTAAGCACTCGGCCTCTTGTTGAAGTTCTCAACAAAGGCGTTCCAGCTTGACAAAGTGCCTGCCATTCGGGCACTTTGCTGCGAAAGACGTCTTCTTGCTTTGAAACCATCGGAGCTCATGAAAGAGTCCGATGTAGTATCCGCGCCTTTGATGCGTTTCCGCATCAAAGTGCAGCTCGGCAACCACAGCGTCATCTTTGATGGCGCTGCATACGTACAGCGGCACCTCATTCGGAGGTACCGAGTTCCCAAACCGGTCCGCGATCTCGGACGCGGACGGCATCCATGGATCGCGCGCTGCAGGCGCAGCGCGCGGAGAGCCTTGAGCTTTGGAATCACGCGTTGCAGCAGCAGCGCGCGGAGTACTGAGAGCCCCAGCCGAAGCGAGTGGGGTATCACTCTCAGTACGCGAACGCTTCGAGCTCGAAGCGTCCGATTCGTCCCCTTCACGCGGGCGAACGTTCTTGGCGTGAGGGTCGAGCGATTCGCTCGACACTGAGTCTTTACGCTTTGAGGGCGAGTCCTCCTCGCCCTCCATGTCTTCATCGTCGTCGTCAAAGTCGACGACGTCACCATACTTCGCCTTCTGGCGTTCGAAGTAGTCGTCGATAGAGATATGACTCCCCATCGACTTAGCGGACTTCTTCTGAGGCGCGCTCATCGTTGAATGAGCGCGGATTTCTTCTCCAAACGCGGAGAATTGACGAATGGTCAATTCTAAAGATTGACGTGCGGGGACCCCGCGCGTCTAACCTTAAGGGGGGGGATGGTGTAACGGGGTTACACGTACAAGTGGCTGCAAGCCACTTGTGAATTTAACAGATAGGTTATCTGTTAAACGTTTTGGATACTTCCTCACATTGGTGTAAGACACACCGATGGATACATTGAAGTGGACCACCACAGTAAGTGGTCCACACATACCCAAAGATCCTATTGGTAGAAAGCAGCATCTTTCTACCAATCAGAGACATGCATATTAGCGGGGCTCTGACAGCCAGTCGCTGTCAACCCTTTCATAGATGATAAACAGTTTTTAGCAGATTTTAGAGGAAGATCAATTTACAAACAATACAGTTCTCATTTTACCTTAAACTAGCTACTTGGAGTCTTGTCTAAGTTAACTTATATTTGTGTACTCAAATATAATTAACCTAAGTAATTACTAAGTATTTACGCTTCCTCATACACGTTGCGCAACGTGTAAGCTAAAGTAGTGAGTCAAGTTAGACCCACTACAATCATCGTCGGGTAGAATCAACTCCTCCTTCGTGCCCAGGACCTTTGTCGACTTGCGCAGGATCTCGGCCTCCACGCGCTCCAGAGTGCTTGTGAGCATCTTCAGCAGAATGTTGTAGTCGCTCATGCTCTTCACCCACACTCTCAGGCTCTGCTTGAATAGGATGCGGTAACGCCACCAGATCAGGTGGCGCTGCTCCGCAGTCTTAGACAGTTGCAGCGATGCCAGAGCAGCCTCGTCCGAAGCCGCGCCCGTGCACACGCGCT
The DNA here is from genome assembly GCF_018691715.1 of Phytophthora cinnamomi. NCBI lineage: Eukaryota > Oomycota > Peronosporomycetes > Peronosporales > Peronosporaceae > Phytophthora > Phytophthora cinnamomi. The sequence goes on from NW_027151012.1 coordinate 170,353, forward strand.
GAATCTTCTGCGCAGCCGCATTGATATCGGCAGAGGACGACATAGCCTCGACGCTGCTGCCCTCGCGAGTGTAGCGCGTGTACAGACTTCTCATCACCGTAGTACCGGTCTCCGCCTCCGTCACTGCAACAGGGCTCTCCTCGACGCTCACACCAGGCATTGACGCCGTGGTGCCAGCAGACACAGAACAAGGTGCGCTCTCCGTCGTGCTAGCGCCCACTGCTACGGCCGAGCTCGACGAGATGCTCGCCTTCTCCTCCACCGATACACTCGCCCCAATGACCGCGGAATTCGCTACAGCACCACTTGAAGCGCTCACAGTAGCAACACCGCCCACCGATTGGGAGGCCGACGCAGACGCACCGAACATCACCTCGGCTGCGTCAAACATCGACAAAGCAGCTGGCAGTACTCCCCGCTACGCCCTGGATACGCGTACGCGACACATTTCCCAAGCGGCTTCGTCGTCACCGTTTCCGTCGTCTCGGTCACTTCCGTCGTCTCGATCGAGCTGACATCGCCAAACGTGGTCTTGGAGCGGGTAGCGCTCACGGCAGAACCGATCACGACAGCGGCGCCGACGGCGCCCATGACCACGCCGGTCACCTTGCTGCTATCGCGAGAAGCGTCCGAAGACGTCACGGTCGTCTCGGTGGTCTCCGGGACCTGCAAGGTCTGATGGTTCACGCCCATGCCGCTCGTCCAGCCAGACGTCACAGTGTAGTCGCCGCGCTCAGTCACGCTGCTGGTCACGTCACCGCTCGACCCCGTCTCCGTCGTCTCGGTCAAGTTGGCATCCGCAGTCGTGGTGATCTCGGAGCGGGTAGCGATCACAGTCGTGCCGATGACACCATCGGTGTCGATGGCGCCCGCGACCACTCCAGCCAACGCCAACATGCTGCTGTCGCGAGAAACGTCCTCGAATGCCGCTGCCGCCCGCTTCTCTGTGGTCTCTGTGTCCTCTTCGTTGTATACTGGTTCGCCCCCGTGCCGCTCGTCCAGCAGGACGGCACGCTGTACCCGGCGCACTCAGCCATGCTGCGAGCCACTTCCTCTGGTCGTTCTATTCATGTTTGGTTGTCGCCGTCGCCGTCACTTGCGCCATCTTGTCGAGCCGACGGTTGGTGTCATGCAGGCCTCAACTCTCGAGGCTCGTTCAGTCAGCGACGCGCTCCATTTCCCAGCCTAACCATCGTGTTGCAGCGCAGCCATGTCCGCCTTCACTTCATCGTCGGAGGTCAGCTCGCTAATAGAACACGCGAGTAAGCTTTTCCTTGGTTTATCGTGATATCAAATGAAAACGTACTGGGCAAAACAATAAGAATTCACAGTTTGAATAGGATGCTGCTAATTGGCCGTTATCATGTATTTTGCATCCAATTACCTGCGACTGTTTACCTCTATGTCTCGATAGAATCTAATTACGTATACTCCTATTGTACTAAGTTTAAGAAGAAATTGTGTAAATGCATATCCGGATGCAACCCGTTTTAAACCGTTTTATCCGGTTTGAAATCGGTTTGATCCGGTTGCGCAGAAAAGGCGACCCGATTTCCGGTTACAACCGGGTTACATTCTCTAATCGAAGGTAACTTCTCCATAGCTGGGATTTGCAGATATCCTCAAATAAGACTTTTTTAATTGTTACATCTACAAGAATTCCTACAAGCGAAGGACCAGACCAACAAGATTGTGATCCGGATGAAGCTGTTGTGGATTTCAGACCGCAGATATGGCAACTGGAAGCTGGTGCTACTTCATTTCGGGGACGCTGAGGCTTCGGAGTCACTTGGTGATCTTCTCAGTGTACGTTGGTTGTGAAAAATGACGTATTTTATTCCCCCTGACTGGCATTTTTCCACAGGTCTTCAAAGCCCCTGACGAAGTCAACCGCGAAGACAGCAACGCACTCCTGCTCACCGCAACGATCTGGAACGTGGAAAGCGAGGTGTGGCCAAATGAGCACTAAATGTTCGGCGGTGGACGTCTAACTCGTGAAGCTCCTTCATCATGCATATGCATGTCGCTAGCTGAATATATTCATGTTTGGTTGGTGGGCCTTCAACCAAACTTCAATGACGATGAGCGTCTAACAGTATAGAACCCAACAATCCAATGCCATTTGAGAAATCGCCACGAGCCGCAGACACAGTGGTCAGCCTGACAAGAATCCGCGCGATCCAGGTGGGGTAGTAAGCGAAAGCTGGCACATCCACGGACTAACCTCACTGTTGTAGATGACCAAAAGGCCCGGATCTCACAACTACAGTGAAGGCGAAACAGAGTGCTTACTGACGCTAGTTTGTAGCCCCGTACCAACCCGGAAGGAAGACTGGCAGGCTTTGACTCTTGCATACAATGCTATGAAGCAACCGAGCTGGATAGAACGAGATTTCGCTGGCCTCAAGAGCAAGTTTCGTAACTCACGACGGGACCCCGGTGGCAGCGAGAGTAACTATCGAAGCACTACAGGAGAAGCGACCTACTGTCATGGCTTATTGTAGTACTGCGTCGTGTGCTGAACAATCGCAGGAACTGCGGGACGACTCCAATGAAGTTGACACACAGGCAACGCTGTCGGTGACTTACCTATCACAGGAGATCGCTGCCGAAAACACTCGCGGGACTACAATTTACTCGAACTGGTGGAGCTATTTGACGACCGAGATGCAAGATGTAGCAAGGCCGGAGTTTTTTTTTCTTCCAGGAGCTCGTCAAAGTTCGGGAAGACCACCAGTAATACTGCCGTACAGCACGCCAACGCCACAAAGAGCTCGTGCACTCGATTGCTTCGCTGAGGCGGAAAATGGGAAGATGGTCTATACGATCGGGTGACCGGCGACGTCTGCGTCGCCACTAAGTCGAATGCGACAGCAGCCCAATAAGCAATCCGTCTATTCTTGCATCTTCGCCGTAGTGATTGAGCAGGACAACAGGGTTCTTCAGTAACTGTATTCTATCGGTGCCATTGCTGATGATTTGATGGTCCAGCCTTTTGTATTTGGTACGGTCGCGTTTTTAAAACGAGGCCAACGAATCTTTACTTCAACTAGTATTACGGGGCCAGTGATACGTCGGCTCGCCCGCCGTGCTGATATCATGAGAATCTCTGGTTTTGTATGCCACGAGACACGTGCTGTTCTACGAGAGAATCTCATTCGAGTTGCTGTCGTTTACACGGAATATGGGCATCGTAAGACAGTCACGAGCACGGACGTTCTGTATGCGTTGAAGCGACAGGGACGCTTTCTATACGGGTTCTAGGCAATGCCCCAGCACCCGGCGGCACCTAAGTGCTGCGAAATATAGTTTTACTACTCATAGTAAGCAGTAAAAATAAGAAGAAAAAGTCAAAGTTGGTAGCTCAATTCATAAAGTTGATAAACCCACTATGCGATACAGCCATTATACAACTATGATACGGCTGTTGCGCACTTTCACTCCAACGATTGATAACTGAGTTGGTAAACTATATGGGTTTCACTATAAATTAGACCTCTTGTCGAGTTGACTGTAAAATTGGCATAACCGGGATAACCCGGGGGGTCTGAACAAGATCCCGCTGGAAGTCCTGACAGATGTCAAGGCAATCTATCTAACGGGAAAACCCTAGTTCAACACGATGAGGTTACTTTTTCTTCGGGAGAGATGTCCAATCCCGATTTGGCTCATCTCTCCCGAGCGCATGAGGTTCTTGGCGATAGTTTTGTTCATTCACCGAGTTTCTCGGTCTCTCTCGGGCCCACATACAAGACCAAGTCAAAAATGCCGCGTCGGGCATCCGGAAATCGCCAATCCGCTCGAGATCGAGTCGAAGCTGTTCTATTGGAGCTACAAGAACGTCGTATTGAGCGAGAACAAGATCTCAACCAGTACTCCAACCCACCTCTACATGAGATTGAGAACGAAGGCACCGACACACCAATAACGGACCCTTTTAGGGATCTCGGTGGTCCTGCTGCGATCGAAGACATGACAAACGTTTCCCTCCGCGAGTTGAACGAGCTGTGGCTCACTGTCCGCGACCACGTTTTCATGAATTACAATGTAGGGCGAGGCAGGCGATCTGAGATCAAGCCCAAGAACGCATTCTTCATGACAATCGTGATGCTGAAAGAGGGAGGGACCTGGGGCAGCAACGCCAAGCGTTTTCGGTTAGCGACAACGACTTTCACCGACGTTGTTACGAAGTTCATCAAAATGTTGGCCCCAAAAATCCACGTCGACTACATTGAAGAACGCTGCGATGAAGCAACAATGCGGAGGGCGTGCGCAAGGGGTAACACATTTGCCAACTACTCGTGCGCCTTGTACGCAGTAGACGTCACCTTTCAGCAAAGTTGGCGTCCGGGCGGAAGCATCCGTGAGAACGGCAAGTTCTATAGTGGAAAACACCACCTATACGGACTCGAGGTCGAAGTTTCCGTGGACAATCGAGGATTCGCGATCAATTGCACGCAGTACAAGCCTGGGGCCACGCACGACCTCACAATGTTCAAGGAGAACAAGCCCTTTCATCTTCAAAAAAATGCAAAAGCTGCCGGGGGATGAATCTCTGCCGAATGAAGGCCCTCTGCTGGATGCCCATCCAAATGAATGGACTATTCTAGCCGACAAAGGATACCAAGGTGCAGCAGATTATCTTCGCTGCATCATACCGAAAAAAGACAGCAACCTCAGTCGTGCAGACCAAAGCAACAACGACAAAATCTCGCACGACCGTGTGACCGTTGAAAATTACTTTGGTCGCCTCGACGTACTTTGGCGAATAACGGTGGACAAATACCGACCGGCAAGGGAGCTGTACGACTACGTGTTTCGACTGTGTGTGGGACTGACCAACGTGCACGTCTCTCATTGTCCTCTTCGGCGCGAAAATGGAGATTGGTACAGACGGTCGCAAAACAAGCTCATTGAACTCGGCATCAAGCTCAAACAAAAGCGTCGACTGGCTCAGGAGAAGTACAGGGCTAAGAAGCGGCACCGGCTTTCCTCCTCTTTGTGTGATTTAGTGGAGAAGAGGATGCGAGTGAAGATGCTCTCACACAGCTTAGTCAAGAGTTTTGAGCCCTGTCCAGGTGGTGTCCGAGTTGCTCGAGATAGCGGAGATGCTTGGATTCGACTTGATATTGTGTTTAGCTGAAGATCGAAAATCACGGGAAAAGGAGTAGTTACCCCCGAATTGATTCTTCCTTCACAGACGGTCGCCCGTGTGCTATACCATTTTATACGAAGTCCAACCTGCATTTGGTGAAGATTTGATATTTGGCTGATTGCAAACTAACTGGTTAACCGACCTATTGTATCTTTTCCTCGTTCATTTCATTCATTTTTTTCAGCTGTTTTATCAGCTGTTCAAAACAAATTTCAAATCAATTTCCTAAACGATTCTTCTGTTGTTTGTTTCAGCTGTTTAAAACATTTTTTCTGCTGTTCAATTTTCAACTGCTCAAAACGGTCACATGAATTGAATTTTGAATGTGAAATAGAAGAGAAAGCCAAAGCTCAGGAAAATAAAGCTCAGGACCACATTCCTAACGAACTGTGTCCACCCCCGGGCGGGCACGCCCGGGTGAGCAGTCCCTCTCCAATACTACTACTAATACCGGTAATCCGCTGGCAAATTTCCCTTCCAGCGCTCGTACCGATCTCTAAGATCACTGATATCAAACTGTGTACCACCAGCGTTAACCGCTTAAAATAAAAATAAAAAACTGATTTCAAACGGGAAACTGTCAATTATCGGGATAGCTGGTCTGGTGTTCGCTACATATACGCGAATTGATCTCCTTGCGCCATCGGTAATCGGTAGTAACCTCATCTTGAGAAATCCACTACTCAGATGCATTGGAGCAGGAACTTGGTCCGAGTCTAGTTCATGACCCACACAGCACCCACCTGGTCGAGCTCATCGCCCGACGAACCAGCAAAGCCGCCCAGCTGGAAACCATCCGGTGCGCAAACCTTCCCGATCTTGGTTGTGGGGGTACCACCATCAATCGATCTGCCACTAGAAGTGGTGATCTTAATGTACCGGATGCGCGTACGACCATGGTACTTACCCGAGTGGGCCTCCAAACACAGGAAGCGTTCACCAGAGTTCAGACCGAGAGTCTTTGGGTAGCCGCCGCTGCCGCCGTGGAACAGATTGGTCCTCTCCCGTCCGGTCTTGTAACGTCGATTCCGACGCCATTCACACGTTCGCCCGTGCGGATCGTGACGGAGCGCACCGTTTGTCCAGCGATGGCAAAGCCCGCATCCGAAAAAGAGGTGCCGTGGGGTTCGCCGAATTTCTCGCTCAGTCGATAAAGTTCCGCGTCGGTGCCGCTTGCCAGTAGCATAACCGCCGCCGCCACGGCCTGAAAGAAGAACTTCATTGTTGTAAATTGAGTTGCTTGGTGGTAGGTTGGAAAACTAAGAATGAAGCGAAGATCGTCGTAGGTACACGGTAATTTACGATACGTATTACGTGACGATTTACGGGACGGTTTCAAATGAGAAGTTTACGGGGTGACCCGTCAGCTAACAATTGCATTCAACAACGATTGCCCTTGAAATTTAGGACACAAGAGAGTACGGACTTTAAGTTACAATATCATTTTTCATTTTGCCTTTTCAAACCCAAGATTTCACTACGGTGCACATTCCCAGATCGCCGAGACCCTGGGAGCTGCCGTTGACTCGATTGTACTGACACTGCACCGAACTCATGACATCGAGCCTCGCTTCGCACTGCGTGCGAAGTTGGCAACAGTGCTGCATCATCCGGCACTACGGCAAGATAAAGATAGGATCGATTGATCGGACAGATGATGTACAGTCTGTACATGTACCGGTACATCAATCATCCTTTCTTATGAATATAAACAGTATGGATAAGGGATGAGTGTGTCTGCGTGGTTGTACGCTGCAGCCACGTGGACACACATCTTCTACGTGCACCTCGAGATATCGCTTGATGCTGAAGCTAATTTCAGGGACCTGATAGGGCTCACGACCATATTTCCTGAAGTCGATAACCTTAGGCCAGACCAGGGATTTACATATCCATACCAACTGTGCGTGTACTAATACGTACGTACATTGAGCCTCCATTGGAGAGTAAGAGAGGACTGACAACGACCACTACTGCGTAATAACAGGTGTATTCGGAGAGGCATGACACAAAGAGTGATTGCGGCGTCGCAAACCGAGTAGTTACCCCCGAATTGATTCTTCCTTCACAGACGGTCGCCCGTGTGCTATACCATTTTATACGAAGTCCAACCTGCATTTGGTGAAGATTTGATATTTGGCTGATTGCAAACTAACTGGTTAACCGACCTATTGTATCTTTTCCTCGTTCATTTCATTCATTTTTTTCAGCTGTTTTATCAGCTGTTCAAAACAAATTTCAAATCAATTTCCTAAACGATTCTTCTGTTGTTTGTTTCAGCTGTTTAAAACATTTTTTCTGCTGTTCAATTTTCAACTGCTCAAAACGGTCACATGAATTGAATTTTGAATGTGAAATAGAAGAGAAAGCCAAAGCTCAGGAAAATAAAGCTCAGGACCACATTCCTAACGAACTGTGTCCACCCCGGGCAGGCACGCCCGGGTGAGCAGTCCCTCTCCAATACTACTACTAATACCGGTAATCCGCTGGCAAATTTCCTTCCAGCGCTCGTACCGATCTCTAAGATCACTGATATCAAACTGTGTACCACCAGCGTTAACCGCTTAAAATAAAAATAAAAACTGATTTCAAACGGGAAACTGTCAATTATCGGGATAGCTGGTCTGGTGTTCGCTACATATACGCGAATTGATCTCCTTGCGCCATCGGTAATCGGTAGTAACCTCATCTTGAGAAATCCACTACTCAGATGCATTGGAGCAGGAACTTGGTCCGAGTCTAGTTCATGACCCACACAGCACCCACCTGGTCGAGCTCATCGCCCGACGAACCAGCAAAGCCGCCCAGCTGGAAACCATCCGGTGCGCAAACCTTCCCGATCTTGGTTGTGGGGTACCACCATCAATCGATCTGCCACTAGAAGTGGTGATCTTAATGTACCGGATGCGCGTACGACCATGGTACTTACCCGAGTGGGCCTCCAAACACAGGAAGCGTTCACCAGAGTTCAGACCGAGAGTCTTTGGGTAGCCGCCGCTGCCGCCGTGGAACAGATTGGTCCTCTCCCGTCCGGTCTTGTAACGTCGATTCCGACGCCATTCACACGTTCGCCCGTGCGGATCGTGACGGAGCGCACCGTTTGTCCAGCGATGGCAAAGCCCGCATCCGAAAAAGAGGTGCCGTGGGGTTCGCCGAATTTCTCGCTCAGTCGATAAAGTTCCGCGTCGGTGCCGCTTGCCAGTAGCATAACCGCCGCCGCCACGGCCTGAAAGAAGAACTTCATTGTTGTAAATTGAGTTGCTTGGTGGTAGGTTGGAAAACTAAGAATGAAGCGAAGATCGTCGTAGGTACACGGTAATTTACGATACGTATTACGTGACGATTTACGGGACGGTTTCAAATGAGAAGTTTACGGGGTGACCCGTCAGCTAACAATTGCATTCAACAACGATTGCCCTTGAAATTTAGGACACAAGAGAGTACGGACTTTAAGTTACAATATCATTTTTCATTTTGCCTTTTCAAACCCAAGATTTCACTACGGTGCACATTCCCAGATCGCCGAGACCCTGGGAGCTGCCGTTGACTCGATTGTACTGACACTGCACCGAACTCATGACATCGAGCCTCGCTTCGCACTGCGTGCGAAGTTGGCAACGGTGCTGCATCATCCGGCACTACGGCAAGATAAAGATAGGATCGATTGATCGGACAGATGATGTACAGTCTGTACATGTACCGGTACATCAATCATCCTTTCTTATGAATATAAACAGTATGGATAAGGGATGAGTGTGTCTGCGTGGTTGTACGCTGCAGCCACGTGGACACACATCTTCTACGTGCACCTCGAGATATCGCTTGATGCTGAAGCTAATTTCAGGGACCTGATAGGGCTCACGACCATATTTCCTGAAGTCGATAACCTTAGGCCAGACCAGGGATTTACATATCCATACCAACTGTGCGTGTACTAATACGTACGTACATTGAGCCTCCATTGGAGAGTAAGAGAGGACTGACAACGACCACTACTGCGTAGTAACAGGTGTATTCGGAGAGGCATGACACAAAGAGTGATTGCGGCGTTGCAAACGCACGCACGTATATGTAATATGTGTAGCTCATCGATGATAGTTTCCAAAGACACTTCCACACCTTGCGCTACCTCCTACCACGATACTCGCTCCAGCCCCATTCTGTAACAGGTGCAGTTAATTTAAAATCCTTCATCCTGACAATAGCGTAACCAATGCCGCACCTATTATACTATTAGACTCTATACTGGTAGCTATTAATAAATTTACCATCATTCGATTTGCCGAGTATAATATCTAACAGGTTATTAAAAATCAGTGGATAGCACGTGCACCGCTTCCACCACATCTCAAACGTGCTATGTAGGACGAAAATCTCGGATTGAGGTTGCGAAACGGGAGGGGGGGGGGGGGGGGGGCACATTGTATTGGAACCTAAAGTCCGTACTCTCTTGTACTCTAGACCAGCTACTCACTTTAAGGCTGCTCGTTCTTGAATGCAATTGTTTGTTGACGGGGCTATCCGTAAACTTTACCTTGCAGCCATCCCGTAAGTCGTCCCGTAATACTTATCGTAACTCATCACATAATTACAAATGATGTGCTTAGTAATCGATTACGAAACCAGTAATGTCATGACGCAGAGCGTACAACGCCAGCATAGACAGTACGATAGCGCCCTATAGGTCCGCAATGGGGTTCACGCTTTTCCGCAATAGGATTCCTCCTCCTCGGGGAGGGATGACACGCCCGCCACTCAGATTCAAATCTGAGCGCGAAGCCGCTCCGACCCAATCTGCCTCATTATTCCCATTCGTTGATAAGTGGCAGCCCCCAGTTTGAATGGTCCGCTAGCGTAATGTCCACAGGTACCCACAACGCTATTAGCTTATTGATGTCATTACTTGGGCTTTTATTTGATAGAGGGCCTTTATTAGTTGACGACGGGGACATTTTTACCACCGGGCTTTAAATAAATACAGGGTTTGTAAGTTATTAAGTTATTCGGTAATATCCTTTAGCAAACCGCAACCTCACACGCAAAACTCAAAATGGCGCGTGTATTTTGGCTGACAATGTGACAATTTTGTTGGTATTGTGCGCCGCGAGTGTAGACAGGACTGATGGTATTGTGTACCGCCAGTGTAGACAGGACGGACCCAGCGAAGGCTCATCCGGAGATGACTCCGCGGTGAACGAGTTGACGGTGGACACGGCACGTGCCTAGCCGTGATGTGGTTGGATAGACCGAAGACTGGCACTGAGTCCTCGGTAGGGTAAACAACATGATGAGAGGCATCAAGGAGCACAAGGGGAACAACAGGAAGAGGAGGACAGTAACGTAGATTTAGGCTTAACGATAAATCTCACTTCGGCATTTGCCCTCTTCCACACAACCACCAAAAACAACAGGTTAACAGCCGCACAAGCTCAAGCCCACGACGACGGAGATGACGACGTCCAGCAAGAAGGCCGAAGTCATCCTGGGAAGCGACAACTACTTCCAGTGGGAGTTCGCTATGCGGATGACGCTGGCGAGGAAGGGGCTGCTGGCGCACGTGCAAGTGGTGAAGGACCCGAGTGAGGTCACCGAGGCCTGGTTGCTCAACGACATGAAGGCGCTCGGACTCATCGCCCAAGGGGTGGCGGTGGAGCACCACACGAAGATTCGGTCGGCCACCTCGGCCATTCAAGCGTGGAATACTCTGGGAGAGTTTTACAACCGGACAACGATGCATAACCGCGTGGCGATGACTCGTCGCCTCCATGAGTTCAAGATGGAGGAAGGCTCGACGATGGCGAAGCATCTGGACAAGTTCGACGAGCTCATCGTGGGCCTGCAAGCGCTAGGCGAGCCGCTGGACGATGGCCGACAACTCGTTATTTTGCTGAGCAGTCTGCCTGCTGAGTACGAGTTGATCTCATCGATCGTCGAGAACTCCAAGGACGTGACGCTCATCGATGTCAAGGATAAGTTGATCAAGGAGTACGAGCGACAAGAGAAGAAGGAGTCTTTGGAGCGTGCGCTGAAGGCTACCTCGTTCGGAGGTAAGGGTAAGAACCAAAGGTTCAACAAGGTCGGCAACGGGTTCGACCGGAAGAGCAATGGCGGACGGCAGCTCGGCAGGTTCAAGGGCAAGTGCTTCAACTGCGACAAATTCGGTCACATGAAGTGGGACTGCCCAGAGCAAGTCAATGGTGACACCAACGAAGACTCAGTCTTCGCTGTTGGTGAGGATCGGTCGGCAGGGTGGCTGATCGATAGCGGTGCGACGGCGCACATGACGCCACACCGCGACGACTTGTTCGAGTACGCGGACATGTCGGCGGACATGTTTGTGACAATCGCGGATGGAAAGAAGATTCGCGTGGCTGGGACGGGGTCAGTAGGCTTGACGGGCATCGACGGCAAGCGGATCCGAATGGTAGAGGTAGTCCACATACCCGGCCTCGACCGACGACTGCTCTCGGTTAGAAAATTGGTTGAGCGCGGCATGAGCGTGGAGTTCCAGCGCAAGTCGTGTGTCATTTGGGACAAGTCGACGGCGATCGCTTCGGGTAAGAAGATCGGCAAGGCGTACGTGCTGGAATGCCAGCAGGACACGGCGTACTACACGGAGTACTCGGTGGTCGAAAGCGGGTGGGACCTTTGGCACGCTCGCATGGGACACCTCAACGACGACTCGTTGGCGAAGACTCGGCAAGCCACGACTGGACTGCCGATGACCCAGAAAACGGTTAAGACCCTATGCGGCGGATTCATGAAGGGCAAGCAGACGGTCGTGCATTTCCCGTCGCGATCGTTAACGAAAACGACACGTCCGCTAGAGCTCGTTCATACGGACGTGATGATCCCCATGAAGACGAAGTCTAAGGGCGGGGCCAGGTATGTGCTCACCTTCGTGGACGACTACTCGCGGCACGTCGTGGTGTACTTCTTGACTAAGAAGAGCGAGGTCGCGGTCAAGTTCAAGCTGTTCATGAAGCTGTACCAGAATCAGTGGGGAGAGCGCATCAAGGGTCTGCGCTCGGACAACGGCAGCGAGTTCGTCAACAAGTCGATGGACGAGATCTGCCGGCAGAACGGGATCATGCACCAGAAGACCGTCCCGTATAGCCCTCAGCAGAATGGAGTGGCAGAGCGGATGAATCGTACGATCATGGAGAAGGCTCGGAGAATGCTGCATTACAAGGGTGTGGCCACGTTGTGGTGGCAGAGGCAGTCAGCACGGCAGTGTACTTAACCAACCGGTCGACCAACAGTATGCACCCAACGAAGACTCCGTACGAGTTGTCGTTCAAGGCGAAACCTCGGTTGGACCACTTACGTGTGTTTGGATCGATCGGGTATGCACACATTGACAAGGCAAAACGCACGAAGTTGGAAGCAAAGAGCTTCAAATGCATGTTCCTGGGGTACGCCGAAGACTCGAAGGGTTACCGAGTGTACGACTTGGCGTCAAACAAGGTGAAGGTGACCAGATCGGTGAAACTCGACGAACGAGAAGTAAATGGCATCTATGACACGGCGTCCACCGAAGACTCGGTGACAATCCAAGTGACGAAGGATGGAGAGGATGCTGCATTACCGGAACCTGCGCAGCAACTTCGACTGATAATCCATTGGAGTCAGTGGGAGACTCCGCCGTAGACTCGGAGATGCGAGAGGCGGAGTTGAACGAGTCATCGGTACAGGATCTGACGAACTTCCAAAGGGTGGGGAATCCAGCGATGACTGAGGAAATGGTGTTCCACCCAGAACCGGAACGAATCCGGTGCGTACGTGAATCTGCGAATCTTGGAGATGGATTAGCAGGCGCCGATGACTCGAGGATGCACAGCAGCGAAGACTCAGACAACGACGATCACTTCTGGCCTCCATCGCCTAAGCGACCGAGGTATGACGAGGATAACCTACTTGCAGAAGCTGTGTTGGCGTACGCTGCAGATGTCGGTGAGGCGGACGACGCGCCAAGCACGTATCAACAGGAGATGCGTAGCAACGAGTCTTCGGAGTGGATCAAGGAGATGAACGCGGAGCTAAAAGCACACGCCGACAATGGGTCCTAGACGATGGTGCAGATGACTGCGAATGCTCGGCCGATCGGATGTCGATTGATGTTCGCGAAGAAGCGCAACGAGCACGACCAAGTAATCAGGTACAAGGCTCGCCTGGTGGCGAAAGGGTTCAAGCAGAAGTTTGGCGTAGACTTCTTCGAGACATACTCGCCAGTGGTCAACATGAACTCAATCCGAGTTGTGTTGTCGGTGGTGGTGGCGAAGGCGTACGTGACCGAGCAGTTGGATGCGGACACTGCGTTCCTCAACAGCGGACTCACGGAGCGAGTGTACATGGATGTGCCCTATGGCGTCGCGAACGCGAGGAACATGATGTGCAGACTCGAGAAGGCGATCTACGGTCTGAAGCAAGCAGCGTATGCTTGGCACAAGACTATCCACCGAGTCTTCGTGAACATCGGGTTTCGGAGTTGCGGTGCCGACCAGTGCGTCTACGTCAAGGGCAAGGTTGACAAGTACGTGTACATCTGCCTGTACGTGGACGACATGATCATTGCGGCCAAGACGACTGCTGAGATCCAGGAGGTCAAGGTGGCGCTCAAGAACTCGTTCAAGATGAAGGAGTTGGGCGAGGCCAAGTTCATCCTTGGTATGGAGATCAACCACGACTACATGGACAAGACGCTCATGATAAAGCAGACGCGTTACATTGACGACGTGGTGAAGAGGTTCAACCAGCAGGACGCCAAGGAGGTGGTGAACCCGTGCGAGTCGGGCCTGAAGCTGACGAAGACTCAGTCACCGACGACTCACGCCGAACGTGAGACAATGCAGGTAAAGCCATACCGAGCACTCATTGGATGTATGTTGTACATCACAACGTGCACTCGCCCGGATGTAGCATGCATAGTCACACAGTTGTCAAGATTCTTGGAGAATCCTGGGCAACAGCATTGGAATGCTGCGGTCCGAGTGCTCCGGTACGTAAAGAGTACCCGAGACGTCGGCATCGTCTACAACGGCAACGAGGAGAAGATCGTGGTCGAGGCGTACACGGACGCGGACTGGGGCAGCAATCTGGACGACCGCCGCTCGGTGTCCGGAACGATGGTGATGATAAGCGGGGCGCCGGTGGTCTTCAAGTCGAAGTACCAGCGCACAGTGGCGCTAAGCTCGACGGAGGCCGAGTACATGGCACTCGGACTGTGCACCCAGGAGGTGCTGTGGGCCCGATCCATGCTGAAGGACTTGGGCCACGAGCAAGTTGGAGCTACGCGAGTGTGGGAGGATAACCAAGGAGCCATCGCGTTGGCAAGTAACGCAGGCTACAACGCTCGAACCAAGCATGTGGACATCAAGCACGACTTCGTCCGTGAGAACGTGGCGCAGGGAGTCATCGCGGTCGACTACGTGCCGACGAAGGATCAGCTCGCCGACATGTTAACGAAGGCTGTGGGAACCAAGCGCCTGCAGTACCTGCCCGAGGCGAGTCGAGTCATCGCCAAGGCTGCTTAACACTAGCGGCGAGTGGGAGTGTTGGTATTGTGCGCCGCGAGTGTAGACAGGACTGATGGTATTGTGTGCCGCCAGTGTAGACAGGACGGACCCAGCGAAGACTCATCCGGAGACGGGACAGACCTAGCGAAGACTCGTCCGGAGATGACTCCGCGGTGAACGAGTTGACGGTGGACACGGCACGTGCCTAGCCGTGATGTGGTTGGATAGACCGAAGACTGGCACTGAGTCCTCGGTAGGGTAAACAACATGATGAGAGGCATCAAGGAGCACAAGGGGAACAACAGGAAGAGGAGGACAGTAACGTAGACTTAGGCTTAACGATAAATCTCACTTCGGCATTTGCCCTCTTCCACACAACCACCAAAAACAACATTTTGTTTCTGCAGGCACTTTTCCGCTTGACACTACCGAGTACCGAGAGACTTTGGAACGCGTGTCTCGGCAGCGCCACTTTTTCGATAGAAAGCTAGAAGAACGGACGAGCCGACTCTAGATTTGGTTTGAAGGCTTTTTCGATGACGGGGGTGCAAAGTCTGCATTGCTTAGGCCGCTTCGTGCCTCCTGCGTCAACTGGTCCCACATAATGAGATCTTGGAATTCGCCTTGATCCCTCGCTGCCGCCAAGCCGATCCTGGTAGCCGTAGACCCACACAAGTATGCGAGCATGGGACTGGTCTCGTTGATGTAGTCACCAAAGGGTGGGTCGCGCTGCTGATCATTCTTCGTAATCGTATACACTCCGCTAACGCCAATGGTCGACACGGCGAGAATCTTCGGCTTCTCGAAAGCAGGGTTGTAGAGCCACACGACTGCGGCAGACCACTTGTGGCGGGAACCCTGGGAAGCGTAGTAGCCCTGTTCATTGGGGAAATGCCACGCGTACATGATGGCCTATCATTGAATCAACCCGAACGGCCATACACTTGCGAACCCAGAGGTGACCCAGTGCACCTTCCGTTTGTTTTCCCCATGCCTTTCAGCATTCCGCTCGTATCACCGGCAGCATTGACAGCAGGTTACGGGTGGTACCCCCAAGTGATGCGAAGACTCGGCTTGTACTTGATGGCCACCTTTTCGGACAAGGTGACGGGGTCCGGCTGTGCAAACGGCTGCACCTTGTCGTGGTCGATAACGATAGCTTTCCCCGAGCCGAACACTGCAGCGACGGCAACAGCGCTGAAAAGCAAGGGACGCAGGTTCATGGTCTGATCTGTTGGCGACGAAATTGAAAGTGAGCTGGGAGATGCGGTGGCTCAGCACTGCTGGCACCATAGACGCAGGAAAGGTGGTACAGCCCATCGCTCGCTAGATCTGCGCTTTGGGAAACGCCATGCCAACTGGCTCGGGCTATCACTATCCAGCAGATCAATACCGTACGACAGCCTAGCTTGCTTTTATTGCGCAAAGTACATTCTGACAATCGCGTTTTGCACGTTTTCTAGTGTATGAATTAGGAGATCTCTCTGCGGTATGAGATCTCAAATACGGTACGAAGTACACAAGGTAGCACGTGCATTGTGTACTGTTCGGAAAGATCCATCCATCGCAAAGATGTGATCACTCTCTACATTTACAGCGACAAGGCAAATGTTCTCTATATAATTTGAGTTAAACCAAATCGGCATAAGGGTAACTCGACCCAAAATGGCACAGAATTAATTTTGGCGCACTGTGAAGCCGCTACCTCGCATACTTTCAATACATTATTCATATTAAATATCCGATCTTCAATCTACTGTCGCGCACCCTCCCGCCAAGGATCGGGCACGCGTGGGCTGTTCGGGGAGTACAGTCAAGGGTGGTTGGAGCTCGGAGGGGCTTTTCTCGGTAGGTTCAGGAAGGAGGCGGCGCTAAACGAAAATGTAAAACGATACATTGTTAGACTTCGTTATTAGCGGGAAAATGTTTGACTGACAAGCAACTGCGGGCGTCGGCCTCGGCCGCGCACGCCCATAAGCATGACTCCTCCTCCATTCTACTCACCGGGGCACCCTGGCATGCCATCCTTCCTTGCCGCGACACCTCCTCCATCCTGATTCAGGGAAGCACCGTAGCACGTCCTGATACCCGTCCTTGACGCCACCATGCTGGCCCTGGAAGCTCCCGTCGTCGTCGTCGAGCCCAGCTGAGATCTGGGTCTCGCGTCATCTTTCCGGGTGGCTCCTCACAAATCGGTACGCTGTGTCACTCGGGTGTATTGTGGCGAGGCGGGTGAGCGCCTTTTGCCGCCCAGGTGTGTGGCACGATGCCACGGGCCGCCCGTCCGGAGAATTACTCCTCCTTCCGGGTTTCCCAATGGGGTCAGACTCCGATAGTAGCACTAGGTGCTCCAAACGGAGGTGGCATGTGACCTTGTGAATCCCTGTAGGTGTCGTTTATCTTCGATAGAACGAACTCCACCTGGTGAGTTGTCTTCACAATGATAAGGTCTTGGGTGTAGAGCGCTTACGTTACTTCAAACGTAGGTCTCCACGATTGGGGTTGAGATCACAAGCAGATCCTTCCAGCCAAACCTTCACAATCAGAGAGTTAATATGCACATATACAAATATACAGCCGCTACTTATTCTTTGGGGGAGGGGGGGGGGGGCGTACACCGGTCTACTGGAGTTTCTTCCGGACCACCGGTCGAGTCCGAAAGCACCCTTCACTCACGCGCACCAGCTCCCGCAAGGAGATAATTAGCTCCAGGCGGAAGACTTTCCAAACGCTCAACTCCAAAAAAACTCCAAAAAAGGAGAACAACCTCCGGTCAGACAATATACAATCCTATCACACAGTAGTCAATCGATCGGATCTAGGGGTGACTACACACAACCTCCTAGAAACGCAGTTAATATGAAATGGGACCTCCGAACGAAGGACCAACAACTGGAATATGAAATAGGACAGGTCACCTCGGAGCGCGTGTCGCCCGATCACCGCCTAACTTGGTCTTAGCGTTTGGGAGAGTTCACGGCGGTATTCGCGGTCACGACGCGTCCAAACGCAGGTCTTGTAGCTTAGGGCCGCCGGCAGGGTTAATCCCTCCGGTCGAGGCTTGTTCCTCTCGCTTACTTGACAGCACACCTCGTCCCTGGGGACGGGGAAGCACTTGCGCCCTTCTTGGCAAATTGAACTCTCTGATTATCTTTTCTTAGGCTTCTGTATCCACTGTTCTCTCTGGAATCAGCTCTTTTATCTTGGTTTCACTATAGTCGGGGCGTGGCGTAATCACGTCGCGTGTCGAGCAGGTCATGGATAGGGCAGAAATCTGGTCGGTGCATAACATATCATGGTCGGTCGTCTTGGTCGGTCGTTAACATCTTGGTCGGAGTATACATGAAACTTGGAAGGTCTTTCTGGGTACAAATCAGGCTGGGACAGGGCGCGACCGGTCGCCCATCGAAGATCTTCGTCCGGAGCCTGGTGTCTGGAATCCTGAGTCCGGGGTCCGGAGGCGAGTGAGTCTGGAGTTTGACTTGACTTCACTATGGCGGGAGTCTGGACGATCTTGAGCAGTCTTCTTCGGCTCTCTGTCTGGACTTGCTTGAGTCTTCTTTCTCGCTTGTGTCTTCGCTCTTCTCTTGTGCTCTTCCGTCGCATGTCTTACGAGCCTGTCGCTAGCCGGGCCACTAAGCAGAGACTTGGGCAATTTTTCAGGAGCCGCTTAATTTACTCCCGAACTGATAGATTGCGATGAGACCACGCGTAGCAAGGCGGACGAAAATGTCCAAACGCCGGAGTGGTCCGGATGTCGGCAGGGTAGCCCAGCTCGCAGAAGTGGTCTCCCTTCTTTGTCCCATGTCGCGTTAGGCAATCGGGTCGCAAAACGTCAATCGGAAACTTCTTCATCGAAACGCAACCAAATCGCAATTTCCCATCAGCCAAACAAGACGATGGTGGTCGCCACACCAGGCGTAGCCGAGGGACCTCCTCCGAGCGCCTCTCATAGCTCGATCGATGAGAGCGAGACGGAGGAAGAGGAGGAGGAGGAGACGGAGTGGCAGCCGCCCGCCCTGAAAGGGGGACATGACAAGGAACACCTTGCCATGAAATACGCACTCGCAAAGTTCCGAGTGTATTTGCTTGGGAGTAGACCATTTGTGGTTTACACCGACCATGCATCACTGCGCACTGCAGTGAAGTCACCACACATATCACAAAGAATGGCGAGATGGCTCTCATTCTTTGCAGAATATAACTTCCGGGTCGAATACAAACCCGGAAGATTGAATGTGGTGGCCGACGCGTTATCACCTCGGCCGGACTACGCAGAAGCAGCTGACGTCAATGCCATTGACGTCACGCGATCGAGCAACCTACACCGTCTCCGTTGGACGATGTGAAGGCCGCGTACGCGCACGACGCGGACACGAAACTCTTGCTGGCCTATGGCACAGCGCCTTCTGACAAGTCCCATCAGAAGCTGCCCAAGCACCTTCGTGCGCGTGCACACCGCTTTCGAGTGCGCGACGGAATACGGCTTTATAATGCAGTCGACGGCAACGCGGATCGCGTTGTCGTACCGAATGATCATGACCTGCGACTCAGGATCATGTATGAATATCACGATGCCCCGACTGCGCGACATCTCGGACGTGAGAAGACACACGTTCTTCTCACGCGCGATTCTACTGGCACCACCAGTGTAAGTGGGTGCGCAAGTACATCCGTGCTTGCGAGGTATGCCAACGCGTAAAGCCTGCGCCATTCGCGCAGGCTCCTTTGCACTCACTACCGACTCCGTCAGAGTGTTGGAAGTCCATCTCTTTCGACTTCATCTTTGGCCTTCCCCCGGACAGCGGAGGGAATACCGGTGTTGTGGTCTTCGTCGACCGCTTCAGCAAGATGGTACATCTTGCTGCGGTGCCGGCAGAGGTGACCGCGAAGCAGACGGCCCGTCTGTTCGTCGACATGGTGTTCAAACACCAGGGTATGCCGACCGACATCGTGTCGGACAGAGACCCGCGCTTCACAGCGCACCTGTGGCAAGAAGTGTTTACACTACTTGGGAGCCAACTTTCAATGTCGACTGCAGATCATCCGCAGCCGGACGGTCAAACTGAGCGCGTGAATCGCGTGCTCGTCGATATGTTGAAGAGCTACGCTCACTCGTTCCAATACTGGAGCGAGTGTTTGTCGATGGCGGAATTCGCTATCAACAACCCAGTGCATGCATCGACGGGGCATACACCGTTTTTTGTGAATGCCATGCGGCATCCCCGTCTGCCGAGTTTACTCGGAGTGGTGGCTCCCACTTTAAGTGGGGGAGGATCTACGACTGCAACACAGCAGTCGCAAAAAGCCGCTGACACCTGCACAGTGTCAGCCGCGACAACAAGGAACAAGACAACCAGGTCTGCGCGGGGCGCAGACCTTGGCAGGAAGAACCAAGGATCAGCGCAGGGCGCTGACCCCCAGAACAAGGAAACGAGTCTGTGCAGAACACAGACTCCACAAGGAACAAGGACCACGGGTCTGCGCAGGGCGCAGACACCGCGAAGAACCACGCAGAGGCCGGGCCTCTAGCGGAGAGCGAGCTGAACGAGTTCAGCTCGGATGCGATTGACTTTATCAATAAAAGACAAGCCGTAATTCGGTTTGTCCAGGACACGATTGCAGCTTCTGTGGATAAACAGAAGCTGAACGCCGATAATATTGGCAGGGGCAACACAAATGAATTCAACGTGGATTCATTGGTTTTGTTATCTACTCAAAACCTGCCTAAACATGCAGTTTCGGATTTCGGAGCAAGTAAGCTTGCTCCGCGCTTCATCGGGCCATTCACAGTGATGGCACGCCACGGTAACGCATACACGCTGGACATACCGTCTAGCATGCGGCTCCTCCCGACATTTTATGTCGGACTAAAGCCATACCTCCAGCACGAGCCAAGTGGCTCGTCTGACCCGAAGAGACAGAGTTGGCAGGGGAAACCCTCCTCTCCAGCGCGACTACGCGCTGGAGCAGTTAACACAGTCGGGCCTACAGCCCGACCGGCACGTTCAAAGCGGTCAGGGAGACCGCCACAGCCGGGGTAGGATGGTTCTGATACAGAGTGGCAACCTCCGCGCTCTGAAGGTACTCCACGACCGTCACTTGGTCGTGGAGCAACACGAGAGGAAGGTCAACACTACGTTGGCCATACTCGAGGCGTGTTTCCACCACCTCCGCCACCGCTGCGAGACGCACGCGGAGAAATTCGCTGGATCGTCCAGCGAATTGTTGATCCGAGGTCCGGATTGTTTTCGCAGTCGCTAGAGAGGGTTTCCTCTCCAACACGACACACGGGAACCACGGAACGTCCTGATGGAAGACGTTCCGGACATGGTGAAGGAATACGAAGCCCAGCACGCACTACCAGCAAGATGGTAGTGCGAGCGCTGTAGTAATCTACAACGCCCGACGGCTCACGTGCTAGATAATTAACACGGAGATCGTTGCAGCTTTCAGGAATACATATAACATACCTGCTGAAGTCGCGGTTGCTAATACGCACCGCCACCTGGACGAATAGTGCGCACGGCGCACGGACACCAGCCTCCACCGCAAAAGCGTGGAGTTGCTAATACTTGCCTCGCATCGAGAAGGACTTGATGTGCTTTGGCGCTTGCTTACCCGATCACGGTAAGCAACACTAATTCGTTTAGAAGATGTCGACGCACTGACGCGGTCGACATCGACGAATCGTACACAGACACCGCGTTGTCTGTCCCCGTGGTAGCGGCGCGCCTCGCGCTGCTGCGCATGGTGCTCAGCAACAGAGAGCTTACCCTCTGTTGCAATGGCGGTCTTCAACTTGGTCGTTCTCATTGCGGATGAGCACGGATCTCCCCAACACAAACAATTGACAAGCAGTTAATATTAATTGACGTGTCGAGACCGACACGTCTAAGCTTAACGGGGGATGGTGTAACGGGGTTACACACACAAGTGGCAATAGTCACTTGTGCATGACAAAAGTCACTTGTGCATGACAAAAGTCATACGTGACAACTGTCATTTGTGCGTGACAATAGTCATTTATGGTTTTAACAGAAAAATATCTGATAAAAGTTTCAGATACTTCCTCACCTTGGTGTAAGTCACACCAATGGATACACCACCACAATGAGTGGTCCACACCTACCCAAAGATCCTATTGGTAGAAAGCAGCATCTTTCTACCAATCAGAGGCGTGCATGTTGACGGGGCTGTGACAGCCAGCCGCTGCCAACCCCTTTCATAGATGATAAACATTTTTAGCAGATTGAGGAGGAAGATCAATTTAAAAGCAATACAGTTCTCATTTTACCTTAACTTAGCTACTTGGTGTCTTTATTTGATTTATATTATGCTTGTGGAGTCATGTATCATTAATTCAAATTTTGATAAACCTAACGCTTCATCATACACGTGGCGCACGTGTAAGCTAAAGTAGTGAGCCAAAGTAGGTCCATTATAGAATTGCTGTCTGTGCGATCAGACGATGGAACAGAAATCGCTCGCTGTGTTTGTATAGTTAAATTCGCGCTATCTATATATCCCTGTCGTCGGTAAGATACGTAAATCGTGTTGTAATAGTCAAGACAGAAACAGAGGACTCGAAAACCTCAAACACACCATCTGCAGCAAGACAACCGCGGTGTCGTCCTCATCATCACAGCTTTCCACAGAAGGAAGCTCGGCGACAACAGGGTCGTCGTCGCCCTGGATATCGGGTGGTATTTCAACAGGTGTAGGCAGTTGAATCCTATCACCGGGAGCGCTCCGCGTGGGACATCAGCAAGTCGACGAACGTACTCAGCGGAGAGTGTCTTCATGACACTTACAAACGTCGTCATACTGGGGCGGGGCTTCGGAAAGCGGCCATTGATCTCTATATTGAAGCACTCTAATGGGTTGTTAGTGCGCGCAATGAGCTCGTTACGCATCCTGAAGACGTTGCACAAGTCCATCCCGTATTGTTCGAGTCAAGCTCTTGCACAATACCCCCAAACGCCTCACGGCTTTGCTTAGTGATGTAGTGAAACTGAAACGAAGGCAAAGTCTCATTCAGTGATACAGAAGTAGGAGGGGTCTCCAATGTCCCGTGTACATTACCGATGAAATGTTAGTTGCGTGATCGATACACGCGACGGAGGACTTGCTGCTCAGAAAGCCCTCGTACGACGTTGGCACCTTCGCGCAACGCCTATCCGATATGGCGTGAGGGCAGAGCAACTTGCAGGATCGCCAGCGTATCAGCTTGGCGCTTCAGTGCTTCGGTGACGTTAATCACACGCCTGGCCTCCAACGGCACACCGCACGTATGTGGGCGGCCAACAGAAAACCCATGGCAACGATGGTGAACTCGATCATGCACTGAAACCATGCCCTTGGGAGGTCTTACCGCAATGATACGCAATCTTGCTTGAGGGAATCCACGCTCGAACGTTTTTATACCCACGGTAGTAGCACGTCGTCAACTCTTTGCGGTCGCCGGCGGTGGGGCCGTTGGCAACGACACCTCCGGATAGAGCGAGCTGGGCTGTCCTGGTGGCTTCTGGTAGCGAAGCTCGAGCTGCGGCGGCACCTCCTCCTGACGCGGCTTGAGCTGCGGGGACATCTTCCGGTAGTGCGACAGCGGCGACCCCTGGTGGTTCATGTGGAGCAGCACCGGCTTCAGGAAGTGCCGTGAGAGGTGAGGCAGTGTTTGGTGACGCGACTGAGACTGTAGCGTCTCCGCCATCGGGGAATGAAACGGCACCTCCATGGGTTGGCGGTGGCACTGGGCTCGCGGTTGGTGTCGCCTCCTATGCTGACCGGCGCATCTTGCCGAATGAGCTCGAATGTAAGTCAGCAGTGAATTTTCGTCACTACAATGTCAGACCTCAAAACCGATCACGGCAAAACATATGTTTGTTTCACAGACCTGATCTATTCCGTATATGATCCAATCCGGAGCTAACCACGGCTCCGGCTCCGGCTTCAGTGTCGGAGTGCCTGGCCTCGCGAGTGTCGGCGTCGGTCTGGGCAACGGCGGCGTGAACGTCGGCGCCAACGTGCTGGGCCTCGGTGCGAACGTTGGGGTGGGTGTACCGGGCCTCGGCTACCCTTACGGCGCGCCTGTCAACAGCTACTGCGAGATGCTCGGTCGCACTCGCAGCACTTCGTCTGTGGAACAGGTAGTAGCGAGATGGTCACACGTGACCGAGCATCGAGTAGTAAAACAAGTGTGCAATTCGAGAGAAAACTGATTGTGTTATTGTTGTTTAAGTGTTGTTGTAGGGGAAAGCACCTTGAGCCACAAAACCCCCGTTGACTACTCTTGACTACACCGGTCGCAGCCTTAGAAGAATTCTGCTCGCATGCAGAAGCAGTTCCCAGAACCCGCAGGTCTTATCCGGCAGAACACTCTTAATTCTCTCATAGCCACGGGCATCATGGTCAAAGACCTCAACCACCACTCCCTACTTCAACAAGTACACTAGTCGGTACTCAACCAACTTCACCTTTCAAACATGTTGTAGTAACCAGAGTGACCACGGAACGCACTCAGCGTCTCGCACTCCCACTTCACTTTGGTTGCTCAACGTGCTTCATTCGTGTTGCCGCAGCAAACCTATGCTTCCTTCATGTCAACGTCTGATCCGCAATCATAGTCCATGGTGGTTCCGGCGTTCTCAGTACGACATGGCGAACATCTTCTAGGTTGAGCTGGTCACGCAGACGCTCAAAGACACACGGCCCTAAAGCTTTCGAAAAATGTCGGCGATGTTCTTTGCTGAGGGAACATATTCAATTTCCAATCGATCACGATCTACCCATTCGGCAATTGAACGCGTCTTTTTCGCCAAATGTTTTTATTCTTGTGAGTTTCCATTGTTTTTCACTTCCTTGATCGTACTTTGGTTATCTCAGTACAACGTAGCCACGGCTCGCTGGTCGATTCCCAATTCCTTCAACATCAATTGTGCCCACTTAATCTCTTTCGTGCACTTGTGCGCTGCAATTAGTTCAGCCGCACATGTGTCATCAGCTACCGTACTCTGCTTCTTACTCTGCCAGTACCACACATTGTCATTAAGACGAAGAGTCCAACCGCTTACCGAACGGCTTGTCTCCGGACAACCTGCGTGGTCAGCATCCGCAAAGGAGTCAAGCCTCACACCGTCCTGACCGATCTCCTCGTAGCGATAGACCAATCCAATGTATTTAGTATCACGCAGATACCTCAATATGCGTTGAGCTTGACGAAAATTTTGCTTCGTGTACGCACTTCCATACCTTCCCAATGTTCGCACTGCATTCGCCAAGTCCGGCCTTGTGCAGTGAACGAGATACTGAAGTGAGCCCACGATTTCCCGGAATGGTAATGTTGGATCATTTATCAGTTTTGGCCTCTAGACGAAGTGTTGGTTCATTGTGCATTTGAGGTGAGCGAACTGATTTGGCATCAGCCAATCCAAACTTCTTCAGCACCCGCTCAATGTATGCAGTCTGAGATATACACAGAGTCTTGCCGGACACATAATTAATTTCAATACCAAGTAGATGCTTCACTCTGCCTAAATTCTTCAGCTTAAATTTCTTCCCAAGAACTTCCACCACTTTCTTCGCGTCTCTCGGATCTGCCGCGATCACAATATCATCAACGTACACTGTTAAGAAAATCTTATTGTGATCTCCCATCTTGTAGTACACGCCAGCATCAAATGGGCACTTCTTGAACCCCATGTCTGCTAAATGGGTATGCCGTGTATTGTTCCAGGTCCGGGAGGCTTGCTTCAAGCCATACAAGCCTTTCAACAATTTGCAAACCCTCCCAGTTCCGTCGCTGTAGCCCTCGGGCTGCTCCATGTAAATTTCGACACCTTGCAGTACACCGTTCAAGAAGGCTGTCACAAAATCTGCTGACAGTCCAGGCCTAACAACAACGCTAGAAGCAGGACTAGTCGGACTGACTCGATTCGCACGACTGGAGAATAAGTTTTCAAGTAATCCAATCCATACTTTTGTCGATAGCCCTTGATTGCCAGTCTTGCTTTGTGCCTCTCAATTTCTCCTTTTTCATTCCGTTTTAGTGCTAGTACCCATAGGGACGATAAATTGTTTATGGGCCTGTCTCGTGTCGGCTTTGGTCTTGGGACTAACGTCCAGGTCTGATTTTCAATCAATGACTCGTACTCAACATCCATTGCTCGCTTCCACTGAGCCGCACACTCAGACGCAAGCGCTTCCTGTACGGTTGTAGGATTCAGTAAGTCACAAACCGTAGCAATCATCATGCATTGAAACAACGTTTGCGTCAAAACAAATTTTCCAGAATCGTATCGGCTGTTAGGTCGACGCACACGGTTCGACCTCCGTACTGTTCTCGTTACTGTACTAGTATTCACCGGGCTCCGATCGGTGCTCATACTAGCTCCAGCACTCCCACTAACACCGGCGTCGCCTGCTCCAGTACTCGGTTGTTCAGTGACATCGTCTTCCATCGCTTCAGCATTCTCCCACTGAAGTCGCTGTCACTGTCACTATCACTACCGCCATCACTGCTACTGTCATCATCGTCGATCTCTTCATCCACAAAGGCTTCGGACATACCATCGTCGGTGTCATAGAACTCGTCGTCGTCATCATCATCCGACGACGATGAGGGCCCAGTAATTTCATTATTATGTCCTTCGTCAAACGCATCATACGGTAAATATACCCGGCTCACCGGTAAGGACACGAAATCGATGTGTTCGACCAACTCTACTTCCTCGCCATAGTACCGCTTATTTATCAGATCTCTCACGTACATGGGATCGGCCTCCATGTCTTCATGAAACACGACATCTCGTCGTTCCACCAGATTTCCTGTACTCAAGTCGAGAATTCGATACCCGAGCGATGTTTTGGCATATCCAAGAAATATACCAGGGTGTGATCGCATGTCTAGTTTGGTCTTACGTTTCTTCTTCGGAATAAAGTGAAATACCTCTGACCCACACGTGCAGATCACGCACAACCGGCTTGTTTCCAAATAATTTTTCAAACGGTGTTACATCATCCAAGGCCTTGGTTGCACTCATGTTGTCCACATCTACGACATAACCAAGTACTTCACCCCACAGACAATACGGCAACCCAGCCGCTTCGTTGACAGCCCGCACTTTACTCATCAACCCGCCGTTCAGTTTTTCAACCAAACAATTTTCCTCTGGGGTATACGCGTTGGTAGTTAACAACTCGATTCAGTGCAAGGCAAGGATGGAGATCAGTACCGTGTTGACAAACACCTTCCCCTGATCACACGAAAAACCATTGATCTAGTGTTCCTTTTCCAATCGCAATATCAAATTCATCACATTCTAAGGTGCTTCACTCTTTTCCTTCAGAAGATAACACCACTTATACCGTGATGTTTCGTCTTGAATAAGCTGGAAGTAAATATTTCCTCCAGGAGTCAAAACACCTCCAACATCAGGCGCGCATAGCACTCTGTCTGACGTTTCCCCTGCTGACGTTTGTAGGCTATTCGCCTTTGTTTCGCACACTGACAGGCAATCCAGCGCAACGGACCCTTTAAATTGTTCAAAGTGAGCGACTCTATACCTTCAACCATCTCCAATTGAACCATCTTTCTCATAGCTTCGACATTCTGATGAGCAAAACGCATGTGCCACAACAGTAATTTGTTCTCCTTTGGAGTTGAAGTCATTCTACGCACAGTAACGTTCGAGCGAACGGGGGACGTATCCAGCCAGTAATGCCCATTCCTCTTCTTGAACATCAGCTTCACACCTTCATACATCTCATTAGTCAAGTAGGTGACTCTATCTGCTGGGTTACGGGTAAACGGCGTGGATAGAATCCAGCCATCCAGTTCATGCAATTCTTGACTCAGAAGATTAATGAGTCCATTCGGAGAATAACGCGTTTCCTCCAAGTTCAATATAAATCCGGAGCCATTCGGATCTAAAACATTCATTGTCCGTACTTGGACCAGACAATGCCTTCAGCTTTGGCACTACCCCCTTCCAGTCATTGAAATACATATCATCTTCGATCAATTCATGCTGAAATGAGTCCACATTAGTGGACACATGCACATCAGTACGGGTATCTAACATCCATTCCTGCGTAAATTCATCTGAACCAGCCAGGACCTGTCGTGAAGCCGCAGCATCACTCGAACCTCGCATCATTCCAATGGTACCAGAGGATTTTACCGATCGACCCATGAAGTCAATTTTCTTATTCTTTTTTCTTCTGTGAGGCGTTTTTACCTCGCGTCTCGCTGTCCTCACTGTCGTCTTCATCATCATTTTGGCCCGCTTTCCTTTTTCTTTTTGTTCGGCAAGCCACTTTCTGCACTTAGCCCGAAGATGACCAACTTTATGGCAAAATGACATTCACGGGTCTCTTTCCACGTGCCTCCTCCTTGGGACTTCTTTCCAGGACCTACTTTGTTTTGTTTCTGGCTTGCCAGTCTTTTCCCTGGACTGAATCAATAATTTTGTCGCCGTCCTCCTTCTTTTTCTTGGAGAGATCGTTGTTTTCATCATCGGCTTCATCCATTTCGGCTTCGCTCCGCAGAGAATTCAGCACTCGTTCGGGATCAGGAGGATTTTCATCTCTATTGAACGTTCGGACAACATTTCGATAGGTTCCTTCTACTCCCGTTAGAATGATACTTGCCATCTCAGCATCACCGATCTGATCATTCACGTTCTCGAGTTGGTGGCGATAATCCTCTATATCCTCCAAATATTTATCCATTTTCATACCCTTCACAAATTTCGCGCCATACAACTTAGCACGAATCCGAATACTGTTTGCGAAGTCTCGCCGTGTCTTGTCTCGCACGAAGGCTGTCCACATCTCACTCACCCGCGCGAACTTGCAGACTTAATTGACATCCTTTGGGAGAAGCCCACAGAGCAAAGCATCCCGCGCAAACAGGTTGCGTTCTTCATAAATTTGTTGCTGGGCGGCATTCTGCGCGTCTGGACCCTCGGTCCCCACAACCACATTCCAGCAGTCTCGTTGCCTCAGATATGCTTCCAATCGAGCCCGATACAAATCAAAACCACCATCTGCATCATACTTGGGCGTTTTAGTAGTAGCGGCCACTTTCCGCACCTCTTGTTGCCGTTGGAGAGCTCGACCTACTTGTTGACCATGTCTTCAATCTTGTTGCTGTGGTGCGGCTGCCCTTGTTGATGCCCTTGTTGACTTCCAGCGTTACCATGGCGCTGCAACGCACCAATTCCATCTTGCTTCTTGCTTAACTCCAAATCCCACACAGAAGCCACATGGGCTCATAACCGGCGAGATGCTCGGTCGCACTCGCAGCACTTCGTCTATGTGGAACAGGTAGTAGCGAGATGGTCACACGAGACCGAGCATCGAGTAGTAAAACAAGGGTGCAATCTGGAGAGAAAACTGATTGTGTTATTGTTGTTTGGCGTTAAGTGTTGTAGGGGAGCACCTTGAGCCACAAAACCCCCGTTGACTACTCTTGACTACACCGGTCGCAGCCTTAGAAGAATTCTGCTCGCATGCAGAAGCAGTTCCCAGAACCCGCAGGTCTTATCCGGCAGAACACTCTTAATTCTCTCATAGTCACAGGCATCATGGTCAAAGACCTCAACCACCACTCCCTACTTCAACAAGTACACTAGTCGGTACTCAACCAACTTCACCTTTCAAGCATGCTGTAGTAACCAGAGTGACCACGGAACGCACTCAGCGTCTCGCAGCTACAATGTCCCTCCGCCCGCTGTAAAGAACAGCTACAACGCTGCCCCCGTCTACCCGAACAACGGGCGCCCGCTACTACGTGGACAGCGCCCCTACAACGGCAACGACTACGACCTCCGGCGCCAACGGCGCGTCCACTGCGAATGCCAACGCGAACGCCGGCAACAATAGTCCGTACTCGAGCAAGACCGTCACCGTCACGAACGGATACGGAACGTCGAACACTGCGTCCGTGTCGAACGGTAATGGCGGAGCGACTGGCGGTGCGTCGGCGAGCGCTAGTGCGAGCGCCACTGCGAGTGCGTCTGCTAGGGCCACGGCTGGCACGTCGTCTCAGAAGACGCCGCCAGCTTCTGCTCGGTGGAATCGAGCGAGTGCATGGTCGTCGGCGTCTGTGGAGTGGGTGGAGGTGAGGCGAGGTGACGGGAGGCGAGGCGAGACAGCTCTGGGTAAGCCAGCAGCAAAGCGCTTGGTGTATTTGGGCAGCTTCGAATCACCCCTCCACGAGAGTCTCCTGTTGTTGGCGTTTGTACTTGTCTTGTTGTAACAGTGGAGGTCTACGGGTGGGCCTTCAGCAGGCACATGTACGAGACTTCGAGTTCGAAGCGTTCGCGAACTGAGAGTGATACCCCACTCGCTTCCGCTGGGGCTCTTTAGGCACTCCGCGCGCAGCAGGCGCTGCGCGCGATCCGTGGATGCCGTTCGCGTCCGAGATCACGGACCGGTATGGGAACTCGGTACCTCCGAATGAGGTGCCGCTGTAGCATATGCAGCGCCATCAAAGATGACGCCGTGGCTGCAGAGCTGAACTTTGATGCGAAGACGCATCAAAGGCGCGATTAATACATCGGACTCTTCCATGAGCTCCGATGGTTTCAAAGCAAGAAGACATTCGCAGCAAAGTGCCCGAATGGCAGGCACTTTGTCAAAATTGGAACGCCTTTGTTGAAAACTTCAACAAGAAACCGAGTGCTTACCGCGTGATCGGATTAAGCAAGCGCGTGATCGCTTTGAGACGTACTCGAAGCGTGGAAAGTTGGAGCAACTCCACGTTGCTGCGGAGGAGGCAAATGTGCCGTGCGCTGTGCCCGAGGGCTTTCAGTGCACGAAGTGCCTCCCAGGCGCGGTCCGCTTGAGCGACCGCGACCTGAACGGTACATCGCCCGTGTGCCCGAGAGTCTCAAAGAGCTCCGTGCTAAATTCTTAGGACGTGAGGGTTCGGGCGCTATGCGATGACCGCAGCGCTCGTACTACTTCCGCTGCCCCAGTGCGTACTGCTCCTCGTACGCCCTCACCATTTCCGGAATCTCCAGCAAGACGTTCCGCGGCTCCCGGGCATCTTGATGGGGGAGGAAATCCTCTCCATCGAATACGAAAACGAGCCCTTTGAGGATTCGTTTCGGGATACTATGGTCAACAATCCGCTCAACAATCCAGCGGGTTGAGCCGCGGGCGTCACGGATCGGCGGTGGCAGGGGGTGGGAACACGCCCCGGCATGATCAGTCCTGGCTGATCAGTACGCGTCTCTCTCCACCGGGTGACCGCCGTGGAGCGTCTGGCGCTGCGTTTGCCGCCCTGAAGCAGGAGCTGGCGAACCAGAAGGCTCAAGTCGCGGCGGTCTCACAGACCACCTCGAATATCCAGGTCGAGTTGGGGACCCGGATGAGAGCAGCACTCAGCGTCCGCGCGCTGGAGGAGAGGCTGATCGTTGCCGAGGCTGCTTCTGCTTCGCCTCGGCTCCTGCCGAGGCTTTCGGGTCAGCCGAGCTAGATGGCTCGTGCTGCAGGTATGGCTTCAGCCGTCCGACGTAAAAGGTCGGATGGAGGCGCATGCTAGACGGTGTCTAGCGTGTATGTGTTGCCGTGCCGTGCCAACACAGTGAACGGCCTGAAGCGCGGAGCAAGCTTGCTTGCTCCGGAAACTGAAACTGCATGTTTAGGCAGGTTTTGCGTAGCTAACAAAACCAATGAACCAACTTTAAATTCATTTGTGTTGCCTCTGCCCACATTGTCTGCGTTCAGCTTATGCTGATCAACAGAAGCTGCAGCATAGGGTTCTGGACAAACCGAATTACGGCTTGTCTTTTGCGGATGAAGTTGATTGCATCCGAGCTGAAGTCATTCAGCTCGCTCTCCGCTAGAGGCTCGGCCTCTGCGTGATTCTCCGCGGGTGGTTGCGCCCTGCGCAGAGCCATGGTCTTTTCCTTGTTAGTTGAGGAGCTCGCGGGCGCAGACTCATGTGGTTTGTTCATTATTGCAGCTGACACTGCAAGCAAGTCAGTGGTTTTCTGCGGCTGCTGTATTGCAGTCGTAGATCCTCCCCACTTAAAGTGGAGCCACCACCCGAGTAAACTCGGCAGACGGGATGCCGCATGGCATTCACAAAAACGGTGTATGCCCAGTCGATGCATGCACTGAGTTGTTGGTAGCGAATTCCGCCATCGACAAACACTCGCTCCAGTATTGGAACGAGTGAGCGTAGTCAACATATCGACGAGCACGCGATTCACGCGCTCAGTTTGATCGTCCGGCTGCGGATGATCCGCAGTCGACATTGAAAGTTGGCTCCTGCGTAAACACTTCTGCCACAGGTGCGCTGTGAAGCGCGGGTCTCTGTCCGACACGATGTCGGTCGGCATACCCCTGTGTTTGAACACCATGTCGACGAACAGACGGGCCGTCTGCTTCGCGGTCACCTCTGTTGAGCACCGCAGCAAGATGTACCATCTTGCTGAAGCGGTCGACGAAGACCAACACAACACCGGTATTCCCTCCGCCGTCCGGGGGGAAGGCCAAAGATGAAGTCGAAAGAGATGGACTTCCAACACCTCTGACGGAGTCGGTAGTGAGTAAAGGAGCCTGCGCGAATGGCGCAGGCTTTACGCGTTGGTATACCTCGCAAGCACGGATGTACTTTGCGCACCCACTATACTGGTGGTGCCAGTAGAATCGCGCGTGAGAAGAACGTGTGTCTTCACGTCCGAGATGTCGCGCAGTCGGGGCATCGTGATATTCATACATGATCCTGAGTCGCAGGTCATGATCATTCGGTACGACAACGCGATCCGCGTTGCTGCCGACTGCATTATAAAGCCGTATTCCGTCGCGCACTCGAAAGTGTGCACGCGCACGAAGGCTGGTGCTGGGCAGCTTCTGATGGGACTTGTCAGAAGGCGCTGCGCCATAGGCCAGCAGAGCTTGCGCCCGCCGCGCGCGTACGCGGCCTCACATCGTCCAACAGAGACGGTGTAGGTTGCTCGATCGCGTGACGTCAATGGCATTGACGTCAGCTGCTTCTGCGTAGTCCGGCTGAGGTGATAACGCGTCGGCCACCACATTCAATCTTCCGGTTTGTATTCGACCCGGAAGTTATATTCTGCAAAGAATGAGAGCCATCTCGCCCTTGTGATATGTGTGGCGACTTCACCTGTGAGGCGCAGTGATGCATGGTCGGTGTAAAACCACAAATGGTCTACTCTGCAGATTCACTCGGACCTTTGTGAGTGCATATTTCATAGCAAGGGGTTCCTTGTCATGTACCGGATAGTTGCGCTCAGTTGGCTTCAGCTGAAGTAGACGACGCGATCACGGTCCTGATCATGCTGTTAGATCAACGCGCATCCGATCGCGAAATCGATGCATCACACTACGTGAAATGGGCGATCTTGGTCAGCCACTGCTAAGATTTGGCGTACCTCAGTCAAGCCCCGCTTGACTGTATCGAATGCCATTTGGCAATCGGTTGTCCGATTCCACAGCTTCCCTTCTTGAGGGACTGTACAGTCATGGATCTTGTTCGCGTAATCCTCCACGTACTTGCAATAAGCATGTGGCTGCCAAGGAACTGTCTCAGTTCCTTGCACCCTTGAAGGCGTTGGCCATTCATTAATCACTCTGACCTTTCCGGTCAGGGCGAACACCATTTTTCCCTACGATACACTCGAGGACGGTATCTCGCTTTGCCCCGAAGATACACTTCTTCAGGTTGCGTAGAGCTTATGCTTTCGCATAAGTTCGAGTAGCTTCCGGAGATGCACCCTGTGTATTTCTACGTCGGGCTTCCGTCCTCAGCTCGGCTGTGGATGAACACATCATCGAAGTAGCTCGGTGCGAAGTCACCGCACAAACAAGTGCGTCACGCACTTGTTGGAGGTCGTAGGCGTTCTTGAGCCCCTGCGGCATTACTAGCCGTTCCCAGAGCATGCCGTTATGTGTTTCACTGCCGTGAGAGGGATGTCGCTCTCACGCATTAGGGATCGGATAGAATCCATCTCGCAAGTCGAGAGCACTAAACGGTGCTCCCTGGCCATCGAATCGATGATAACATCTCTTTCGCGGTATCGTCTCGTGCCGGTACTGTCGCATCGTTCAGCTTGTTGTACGCATGAACGATGCGCCACCCGCCCTGTGGCTTTTTTGACAGAACGTCGGAGCACTGTGCGGGACTTGATTCCTGCACGTGTCCTATTTCGCGAGGACGACTTTCAAAGAAGTCGTCGATTGCTTTACTTGCTCGCCGCAGTGGCCACTCGCAGCGTAACACAGTACTTTCGTGCCCGGCACGATCAATCAATCTCGTGCTGAATGCCTTATCCTGCGGAAGCTCCGCAGGACCTCTTCCGGGAGTACGTCTTGTACCCCTCAATAGGACCTGACTCGACTTCAGCGAGTCCCAACCTTGTTCCTCGAAGCGCTCTGCTTACCTCTTCGCACCAGAGTGTCACTTGGCCTCAGAGGGCTCTCCCATGAAGAGCTGCCTCAGCTCTGCTTCCGCTCACCCTTTCGCTGTCTGAGAGAACGCAGACTTGCTCGATGCGTCCATCGTGCAAGTCGCGTAGCGCCTTCCAGCTCATGACTGGAAGTGAAGTCAACTCGACGCCCTCGTCGGAGGATTAGCGAGTTCCATCACTTCCTGACAACAAACGACTGCGTCAAGACGTTCAGCGTTCCGGACGTAACGGCGTCACTGCCTCAGTCTGCCCAGCAGATCAGCCCTTGTTGCGTCTCGGTCCCGGACTGAGACTTGCGCAGCGTTCTTCGTGCGCTGTGCCTGCGTTGTTGTGCGGAGCCAAATTCCGCACAGAAGTTGTTCTTCTAGTCCAGGTTCGGCCGTGGGGCAGTTGTTCACCGGCGAACCCTGCACCGCAGGCGCGGCGGTAATGCCCGGCCTGACTGCATATCCTTCGTGCAGCCCGGTTTATCGGAAATGTGTTCCTTCGCCGGCAGACCTGTCTGCGGGCGCGCGATATCAGGCCCGGCGACGTGCAGCTTCGTCGTGCAGCCCGGCTGCACGACATCATGTAGATTGCGTCAGTGCGGCACGTTTGAACCGTCCGCACTGTTTACAGCATCAACCCGGATTGACACGCCTTCGTCAGCTCGACGCCATTCATTTGGCGGGGCCCCTCATGACCGAGGGTGGCGTCGGCCGGAGCCGACGCGTCGTTATCGACCTGGACCTCTTGGGTCAGGGACTGTCCTCCTACGCTTGAACGTTGGTGTTGGTTCCCGGAACCAGCACATCTTTTCTTCCGACGTCGGCAGCATTGCCGACGTGGGTCTAATTTGCGCGCCCTCGCACTTCTTCGACACTCGAGACAGCAGCAGCTTGCTTGTCTCGACTGTGAAGCCCGCGCGCACCTGTTGGTGTGCCCTGCGATAACACGGCCATCATCTCTGTTCCGTGTCGTGGCCGAAGCGCACGATCGTGCGCTTCTTCCAGTCAATTACCGGATCATACCGTGCCACGGTACCATTATATCGTCGAACTTATCGTCCAGGTCCAGGACGATAAAGTGTTCGACAAACACTGTTAGTTTGTACGAGAAGCGCACGTTCACGACGCGCTTCTTGGTTTTTACGATGGCACCTGTTGCCAATCGGTACCTCAAGACCGAAGTGTATCTACCTCCTCGAAGTCAAGTCTCGACAGGCTTCGTAGTCGAACAAAGTTGTTCGACGCGCCTGAGATCACTCAAAGCTCGAAGAGAGTCACTCGCTCTTCGAGTAAACCTCAAGATGACTAGGTTCGGCCTGTCATCTTGCTTCTTGCGAGAGCTAGTCTCACTGGGGCTGCAGTCCTCAGTGTCGCGTCCGATGTCGGCACAGCGCGATCTGCATTACCAGTAGGGCGCCCCGCGTCCTACTGGATGTTCGCGTTTTGTTGGTCCGCGGCGATGCCCAGCATCGTCACCAGACGGCCTCTTCCAGGGGACATGGGAGCTGTGCCCCCGTGCAAAGTGACCGATCCTTCCGCAACGGAAGAATCGCACGTTCTCCCTGCTGCTGGTAACCAGCAGTTGTTGCGTTCGAGAAGTCCATTGGTTCTGGACCTCCGTCCTCGCTACGGGGCGGTTGCGGCCTCGGCGCATTGCATGACTTAGCCTGCCGCAGGCAAACTCTTCTTGCATGGCAAGGGCGATTGCAGCTTCGAGTACTCGGTACTCGGAAGAGATAGGCTTCACAGGCCCATCTCTAAGCCCTTTCATGAACGTGACGACCTTGGTCGCCTCGTCAATCGGGTTGAATTACGATATTCGATACCAAATATCGTGCGCGCTGCGCGTAAGCATGGACGTCATGTTTACCCTGCTGAAGGTCGAGGAACTCCGCCCTCGACCGGAACTCGTTTTGGGGCTCAAACCTTGTTTGAGCTCCTCTTTGAATATCTCTCGCGCTAAAGCACGTAGGATCGGAGAGTCGGCGTCCGTACGCCCAACTCCTCGCTCGTCCGCTAAGACAGCTATGACATGGCGAACGCAACCTTTGACAACGGGTCGACGATACGTCGAGCCGCTATGCTTGTCGAGTTCGACAAGCCATCGGAGGAGAGGCCTCCTCTTCCCACGTATTGCTTACGCTCAACTTTAATGGTTGAGCACGCGGTGTCGTCCCTGACGACGCCGTCACTGAGGAACAGCGTCACGCTGCTCCTTCATGATGAATCCCAGAGCAACACCATGTTGCTCCGTCGGCGATAGCGTACGCAGCATTGTAGCTATCGCCGCTTCTCCAATGACTGTTGACAGTCGTTGGAGGGCCTCCCCACTCTGGGTCAGACAGGTGGGGCAGTCAGCGTGCAACATGCGTTGCAGGCGTTGTAGCTTCCATGGGCACCTCCGTGCTCTGTGGTTCTCGGCTCCGCGTTCGTACACCGCATACGAACGTCAAGCAGTCGGTCATTGGACGGACTACAAAAGTGCTACCAGGTGTAGGTCTAACTGACTCACTACTTTAGCTCACGTTGCGCTACGTGTATGAGGAAGCGTGAGTACTTAGTAATTATAGGTTAATTATATTTGAATACACAATATAATTTAATCAGATAAAGACTCAATGACTTAGATTAGGTAAAGATGAGAACTGTATTGTTTGTAAATTGATCTTCCTCCTAAATCTGCTAAAACTGTTTATCATCTATAAAGGGTTTGACAGCGGCTGGCTGTTGACCCCCCAAATCATCGTCTCTATTGGTAGAAAGATGCTGCTTTCTACAATAGGATTTTACAGGTATGTGGACACTCATTGTGGGTGTATCCATTGGTGTGACTTACACCAAAGGTGAGGAAGTATCTAAAACTTTTAACAGATATCCATTCTGCTAAATTCACAAGCGGTTGTAGCCAGCTTCGAACGTGTAAACTCGTTACAGAGGGTGTAAACGACGAAGGCATCGCCCATGACGATTTTGACTTCCGCGCACGAAGACGGCATCCAGGTCCGAATCGAAGCGCATCACCCGGCGCAAGACCAAGGATTTGCTGAGTCCAGACCGACGATGACGACGAGTGAGCAGGGGCGAAGCTGATGAGCACGGCACCAGATATTCCGGCCAGATGAAGAGGCGCGCACGAAGGCTTCCGATCACGGCATCCAATACCCTACGCCAGCACGAGCAAAACACGGAGACGAGAAGCCGACAGACGAGAGATGACCGGCGTCATCGCGAGGAGCACGACGAACGAAATCAACGAGGAACGACAAGCGCCTGCAGGAAGTGGCGGTTATTGCCCCACCGCACCAACTTACGACCACTGTATCCTGCCGCAAGCCAGGGTGCCGAGAACACGCGCAGACGAGAGCACGCGTGCTGCGGACGCGAGTGTGGACGAACGAGCCGAACCGGATGCACAACAACGAACGGCACGGAAGTGCTGGCGGACGCTGGAGACGAGTG